>NC_056733.1:1614266524-1614416524 GCF_019279795.1 Protopterus annectens | reverse complement strand
CACACACACACACACACACACACACACACACACACACACACACACACACACACACACACACACACACACACGCGCACACGCACACAAAACTGCAGTGGGTCATGTATTAGACTATGATGGATCCAGAAATAAAACTCTTAGTAAATGCTTATTATTCATCCAGTCATTTTTCCATTACCCATGAGCCATGTGTGTAAACAGCACTGAATATCAAGTTCAAATTAAAAAATGTGTATTCCTGGATTATCTTTGAAATATATTACCCTTATGCTGACACTGAAGAACAGGCAATGTTCTGTTTGGAAAGGGAATAATAGCACTAAGCAAGGCTTCCTAAATGTTGGAAAAGTTATAGCAAGGCTTCCTAAATGTTGGGAAAGTGATAGCAAGGCTTCCTAAATGTTGGAAAAGTTAGAGCAAGGCTTCCTAAATGTTGGAAAAGTTCTTGTGTTATGCATATTATAGTTGCACTACCCTTCTTCAGCCTGATGTATGGGAAAACATGAATTTCATCAAAAGCTCTTGAAATCATTTCAGCCTGCAAATGTGGCAGAGGTCTTGCAGTAACTCTTTCAGAATATTGGTCCTTGTGAGGCTATGCACAATCTGAGTGTGTGGAACAGTGAATCCCCAGAAGTTAAATGAAACATAAGAAGTTAATGCTTTTATCATACTTCGCAACCTCTTAGCAAAAGAAATTTGGACAAAGCTGAACATAATGGGGAGACAATTACCCAAAAATAAGGACAGATTTTAAAATATTGCTCTTACAAACATATACAGTTGCTAGAATAACAGGATTTGTGTTCGTATGTATTTGCGAAATTCAGAAGTATGTCATTACTTATTGACTTCAAGCCTCACTGGTTTGCCAACAATCAGCACATTCTCTGAAATATGGACAGTTGAAAGATATGTTTTTATGCAGTGTTTTGGGGATAATGAACTTACAGAGTTACATTTTACCGTACTGGATCATGTCATCAGTTTACTTTGACAGCTATGTAGTTCTGCATAGCATAACTCCTTCACGGGAGGAGTAAATGGGAGTGGGGGTGGCTTTGGGAAAAGGTCCAGTTTTGTCAGAGAAGGATGACACTGAGGGAACATGCCAGCAAAGTGCATATTACAGATGTTAAACCCACAGGGATGGCTCAACAAGAGGGAGTTTTAGGTTAGAGGGGTCACCAACTGCATATTAAAAAAATCTTAAATCTTTATTAAAAGGATCTTAGTTCCCTTCTCTGCTGTGTTCTGCTTTTCAAATGCTCTTTTCTGTTGTTTATTTATTTTTTTTTTAATTTTTTAAAAAATTAGGTGTTGGTGTATCACCAGGTGCTGATTTTTATTGTTCTGTTCTGACTTTCAAAACTTACTGGAGGAACAGAAAAAGTGTACAAGTTACTAGACCTCATATCCAGCAAAAGTTGCATCAATGGCAGCACTGACATAATTAATTCTGTTATTATCAAGTATTATAAGAACAAAGCTGCCATGCAGAAGGAATTGCAACCTTTAACGATGACATTAAATACTTTAACTTGTTGGGGCAGTGAGAATCTGTAGTCTGACAAATCACCAACACATTTTTGTCTCCTTGTGTCAGAATTTAGATCTAAAGAAATAGGAATTTTGATGTAATAGTAAATATTTCAGTAAGGCGTCAAAGGTGGGATAGATGGTAGCACAGCAAAGTGCTATCCATGAGAAGGGGCTATGCTGGAAATAATATGTACTGAACAAATTTAAATTTTGATGAATAGTACCAGTTGGTTTCCTTAGACTCATGGTGATACACAACAGTTAGAATGTGAGGTGACTGTGAAGTATAACTTCTGTCAGACCCCATTTGTATTTGTCTTTAATGCATGCATCTGCTTGCTTTTTAATCTGCTCCTTCTAATTCTCTGAAGTATGCACAGTGCTAGTTTTGCTTCACAAGCCCAAAAGCCCAAATGCTTGAATCTTACAAGATCGAGCCCAAATGCTCAAATCACTTAAGTTCGAGCAACAGAAAAAAAAACATACTGGACACGTGCTTTTGCTGGGATGGCAAGCCCCCTGCAAATGTCATCTGGGGGACTTTGACCCCATACCACCTGCTACTGATATATTCCAACTTAGAAATCACACCATGGTGGGGAAAGGACCAACACTCCAATGCCCACTGTGCTGCAATCCTGCACAGTCTAGGTCCCTGCAAAAAGAAAGACTATTACGTTTCTTTTTGCCAGTTTGATCTCATGAGATTTAAACTTTTGGGCTACATGTTGCAATATTTGAACATTTGGGCTTTCAAGCTTGTGAAGCAGAACTACAGTGGTTGCCTGATCCAAAGCTTAGGTAGGAAGCCTATTCCTTTCTTTTTTTTTTTTATGCTGGTCGCATAGTCTCATATTTATGGATAAAAACTAGCTATTCTGCCTAAATTGTATGCACTGATCAGCAGATTTATCAATTCTCATGGGTCAGTAAATGCCAATTCTTCCTAGTATGGTCCTAAACTGAGGTGGTGAATCTCAGCTGGTTGGGGGGACTTTTATTTCAGGTTTTAACAGGTCTCAGGTTCCCCAGCACCAAGTGCATGTCCACAACTGCCTGGCTACATGGTTTAGGAAACAAATTCCTGACTGTCATAAGTTGATGGATGACACATATTTTATTTATTTTATTTTATTTACAGTTTGATAACTGGGTGGATGAGCTAATCCATAGATAGTTTTCAGTCACAACCCAGATTTAAAAGGTACAAAAAAAAATCAGAGCAAAGCAACATAAATAGTAATAATACAAGCAGTCTACTTAACCTTACAACTGTTAAGAAGAGTCAACACAATGCTGTAAATATTTATAGAGGATACTTACACTATGTACAATATATACATGTAGTAGAGAGTTTATATGCTGAAATGTAATACAAAGTTATTTGGTTCTGTTGAGGAACACTTGAAAGGTACAATAATGTAGTATGTGAGTGAGTGTGTTGGTTTAACCAATTTCATAGATTCCTAGGTTCATAGGTTGGTACTAGGCTATCAGCCATAGGGCCTATACAAGTCTAGCCATAGCAATTCCCTGGCTATTTCTTCCCACACTATTTACTTCCCTGGACCCCTGTCTAACAAGGCGACTGACGTGATCTCCTGGGTGAATTTCCTTTCTCCCATCCGATCGTCAAGGTTCCTTTTGAAGAGGGCTAAAGAGGTACTCTGCTTGACATGTATGGGTAGTCTATTCCAGAGTCTGGGGAGTCTCTGGGACTGGAACCTATCCCTCCAGCATGTTTTGTTCATTGTGATGACATGGTTTACAGAGATTTTGAGTCTGAAACTCAGTAGTTATGTAACAGCAAATGCATGCTGTGTAACAAGACTCTACTACCAGAAATGTTTTAGACCTTTAGGAGCAGCAAGAAATGCTAGAGGAACAACATCTTCTGTGTTTTTTTTTTATCTCATTATTTTGTAGGTTTTGTTTGCAAACCATATCAACACCCTTCCATTACTTTTATTTATTTATTTTGTTTGTCTTAGCAGCTTGTGCATAGCCATTACTAGGTGAATGCACATCATGACTTCATAAAGCAACTATGACATCACAGGCCTATCGTGTTATGTGAGTATAAATGTCTATCTTTTCTTAATAGGACCCTATGACAGGTACTACAGAAAGGTAAGACAATCCATGGTAATCCAGAACGAATGTAGCAGTATAGTTAAATGACAACATTTTCTAGCTGAAGCTGTCCACACTTTTTGTCCATAAGGTGCAATGGGTGCCACCCTAGGGGTGAATTTGCAATTTCCCATCTATTGTTCCAGATTGTGCTTGAATATAGTCAGGAAAGGGCTCTGCTTCACGTGAGGAGGAAGTCTATTCCAGAGGAGGTGCAATCTCTGAGACAAATATCTGTCCCTCCAGCATGATCTATTTATGGCAGAGATGAGGTTAATATCTTTGGAGTGGGTAACCCCCGTGCAGTCAATTTTGTGAATATGCAACATTTCCATCAGGGCTTGGTCAGAGACTGTGTTATAAGTTAGACACAGACCACTGCTCAGTAATTGGTAAGAAACTGAATACGATGATAGTGCTTTTAATCAGTTCACATATGACATGTTGGTTATACCCTGTATTTTTTTTGTGAGAAACCTCTGGGGACACCTCAGCTGTTGTAAGTACCTGGTGAGGTACATGCCAAAGGGTGCATTGTATTTGAATATTGGTCTGATGAGGGTTGAGTACAGTGGGACTATGACTTCCTTTAATCTGGATACCATTCCCTCTCCTATAAGCTGAGCTACATAGAAGGATTTCCTCACTATTGTGGACACATGGTGGTCAAAGTTCAGATTACTATCTATCTGTGTACCCAGATCTCAGACAACTGGGTCCACTCTTAGTGGGTGCTATCAATGCTGTAATTTGCATGGATATTTGATTTCCCAAAGGGTATTATTATGCACTTCTTCTCATTTAATTTGAGGCCATGGCTCTGACACTAATCATTAGTTTGCATCAGACCTTTCCATAGGATATCAGCATAATTTAGGGAGTCAGTGATTACCCCCAATTTTCAGTCATCAGCAAACTTGGTCGGCCAAAAGTCATCTACATTTGCCTTGACATCTGAGAAGTATATCCCTAACAGGAGGGAGCCCAGTACTGATCCCTATGGTAGTCCACTGGTGACTGGCCTCTTGCTGGATATGGATTTCCCCACTCTAGCAACATGTGTCCTATTTGTGAGCCATTTGGCTATTCATCTGGTAATGCAGAGGTTTATGGCCAATTCTGTGAGTTTATCTATAATACCTGAGTGTGGTATTGTGACAAATGCCTTGGCCAGGTAAAGATTGGTGGTATTCACTATCTTACCCTCATTCATGGCCTTGGTGACATTCTCAAAGAAGTCCACCAGATTGAGCAGGCAAGACATGCCCTTGATGATACCAAACTGAGTTGGGTCTAGTGTCTAGAGATTTTCTATGTCGTTGTTAATCAGGTCCATGACTATCCTTTCCATAGCCTTGAAAATGAGGTTAATCAGACTTATGGGTTGGTAGTTTCCTTGCTAAGTTGATGGTTCTCCCTTGTGCAGAGTGATGACTGTTGCTGTCCTCCACTCTTCTGGAACAAAGCCTGTCTGGAATCTGTGATTAAATACAGATCTGAGTAGGTCTGCTAGGTCATGTTCCAAGCTTTTCAATGGGTATCTGGGATTCCATTAGGTTCATAGGTTCATAGCTCATACATTGGTACTAGGCTATCAGCCCTAGGGCCTACACAAGCCTAGCCATAACAATTCCCTGGATATTTCTTCCCACAATATTTACTTCCCTGGACCCGTGTCTAGCAGGGCAGCTGACATGATCCCCAAGGTGAATTTACTATCTCCTATCCAATCATCAAGGTTCCTTTGGAAGAGGGCCAAGGAAGCGCTCTGCTTGACATGTATGGGCAATCTATTCCAGAGTATGGGGAGTTTCTGGGTCAGGAACCTATCCCTCCAGCATGTTTTGTTCATTGTGATGACAAGGTTTAGATCCCTGGAGCATGTGGCTCTGAGGGATTGGGATTTCTTTAAGTGGAGCATGTCCAACAGCTCAGGGTTTGACATGGTCTTGTATGTTAAGCAGAGATTGCCTCTGAGTAGACGATATGCCACAGAGTATAGCTGGAGTATTTTTAAGATGGTCAGCATATGGCATCTGCTTTAGGCCTGTGATTCTTTTAGTGAGGTATTTTCTGCGGCCTTTCCAGCTGTTGCAGATGTCTTGTGAGGTACATACCAAATGGGGAGTTGTATTCTATAATGAGTCTAATGAGGGATGAGTACAGTGAGACAATGACCTCCTTTTTTTCTGGATGAAAAGCCCTTAGTGATGAGGTGTGCCACGTAGAAGGATTTCCTGACTGTTGTGGCGATGTGGTTATCGAAGGTGAGACCACTGTCCACCTGTGTCCCTAAGTCTCTCATCACACTTTCGAAGTTTAGTGTACTGCCACCTATGTGGTAATTCATGAGTACATGTTTTTTTTCCAAAGAGGATAACTATACATTTCTTGGCATTACGCTTGAGCCCATGGCTCTGGCACCAGGCATCTGTTTCTTTAAGGCCTTTTCGTAGAATATCCACATCATTTGGGGATTCAGTAATTGCTCCCAGTTTGCAGTCATCTGAGAACTTTGTTAGCCAGAGTCTCTTAGTGTTGGCCTGTACTTCAGAGAAGTAGATGCCAAACAAGAGTGGTCCCAGGGCTGAACCCTGAGGTACTCCACTTGTCACTTGTCTGGAGCTGTATTTGGAGTCAGCAACTTTTACAGTCTGGGTTCTATCAGTAAGCCAGTTGGCAATCCATCGAGTGATGTAGGGATTTATGCCCAGCTTAGTAAGTTTATCTATGATTCCAGAGTGGGGGATGGTGTTGAAGGCCTTGGCGAGGTCCAGATAGGCTGTGTGGACCACCTTACCCTCGTCCACAGCTCTGGAGACTGATTTGAAGAAGTCAATCAGGTTCAGGAGACAAGAGCGGCCCTTCACAAACCCAAACTGGGTGGGGTCCAGTGTTTGAAGGTTGCCAATGTATGTGTTTATAAGTTCCATGATAATGCATTCCATGCCCTTGCAGATCAGGCTCGTCAGACTGATAGGTTCATACTAGACTATCTGCTCTAGGGCATTTATAAGCCTAGCCAGAGTGTGTATGGCTTTCGCCACCCATTTTAAATTACTTTTGCTATGCCCTTTTTCGAGGTTAGTATACTGTGCCTCTGTCTAACAGTGACACAGAAGTGATACCCGGGGTAAACCTACGATCTCCCATCCACTCATCAAGATTCCTCTTGAAGAGAGTCAATGAGGGACTCTGCCTAACCTGGACTGGGATTTTATTCCAGAGTGAAGGGAGCCTCTGGGTTATGAATCTGTCCCTCCAGCATGTCGTATTTATTTCAGTGCTGAGGTTCAAGTCCCTCGAGCGCATAGCTTGATGGGATTTGGATTTTCTGAGGTGCAGCATGTCCATTAATTCCGGGTTGGACATGGCTTTATACGTCAGGCACAGATCGCCTCTGAGCAGGCGGTATGCCACTGAGTAGAGCTGGAGTTCTTTAACCGGGCAGCATACGGCATCTGTTTGAGCCCCTTGATCCACTTGGTGAGGTACTTTTGGGGTCTTTCCAGTTGCTGCAGGTGTCTGGTAAGGTACATCCCAAAAGGGGCATTGTACTCAATTATGGGCCTGATGAGGGATGAGTAAAGAGGCACAATGACCTCCCCTGATCTAGATGTGAATCCCTTCATGATTAGGTGGGCTATATAAAATGTTTTTCTAACCACTTTGGCCACGTGGTTGTCAAATGAGAGATTGCTATCAACTTGGGTCCCCAGGTCCCTAATTACTTCTTCTGTACTTAATGGATTACCACCTATGTGGTAATTTGTGGGCACTTTGTTTTGCCAAAGGGTATGACTATACACTTTTTGGCGTTTAGCTTGAGGCCATGGCTCTGGCATCAGTTGTCTGTTTCTATGAGGCCCTTTTGGAGGATGCTTGTGTCGGCTGGAGAGTCTATTATGGTGCCCAGTTTGCAGTCATCTGCGAACTTGGTCAGCCACAGTCCTTCCATGTTGGCCTGTACCTCCGAGAAATATATACCGAACAAGAGAGGTCCCAGAACTGAGCCTTGTGGGATACCACTTGTAACTGGTTTGGAGTCTGACATGGCTCCAGCTATTCTAACCATGTGGGTTCTGTCCTTGAGCCAGTTTGCAACCCATCTAGTGACATAGGGGTTTATATTTAAGCTGGTGAGCTTATCTATAATTTCCACACCAATTCCACCACAATTTACATGGAGAGGTAAGAACACCAAGCCACGAAGGTTGAATATTTTACTCCAATAACAAAACAGACTGAGCGCTTTCACCAGCCAACCTGGTATCATCAGAGTCATATAACAACTTGCAAAACCATTCACACTTAAATACACATCCACCCAACCTACAGCTTACCTAATTAAACCAATTATTCAATTATTCCAAACTAATTCCTTAAAGAAGTAAGAATAATTTTAACATTTATATCTGTAAAAAATTAATTCAAATTTAAAAACTTGTTGTTACTTAACATTAAATGTAAGGCTTGACAAAACATAATTATGAACATAGATATAAAAAACAATTTTATAAATTTGATTTTAATTTTATTTTTATGTATATTTTATATCACACTAGCTCTATGTTTTAGGTGAGGTTTTAAAGAAATATGATCATTTAATCCTGGAAACTTAGTGGCATTAAGTCTTATCTGCCATTCCATTTCCAGGACTGCCACCTTGTTGCTAATATCACAAGTGGTGAAGGGCATCACTCTATCAATAATAAAAAATAAAAATCTGGTGTAATTGCTACAAACTTTACTGTGCAAATATAAAGCATTATGCTCATCTCTTTTCTTTATACTTCTATTGTGTTCACCAATCACCAGTGTCATGGTTGGACGTATCAATCCCCCCTTCCTCACCTTCTAAAATGTCATTCCCTGTATCAGCATTGTGACATATTTCAATTGAAGTATGTCACAATGATGAAATGTTCAGGAATGAGATATATACTTTGATAGGGTTATTTTTGGAGAGAGGATACCCATTAAATTTATTGCTTAAAATCAAAAAAGAAGTATATAGGAAAAGAAAAACTATTTATATTCCTATACTTAGGGGTACGAATAATATGACATTAACTACAGGACGAGACAAAGAGACTAAATTGCAGAAGGGTAAACTAAACTTTGTATTAAGATTTAATGAGAAGGCTACAGAATTCTGTGCTAGTATAAAAAATAATTGGGATCAATGTATAAATGCACAGACTAGAGAAATAATAGGTGAAAGTCCCAATATAGTCTTCAGTCGGGGGAATAATATGAAAAATATTTTGGAAAAAGAAAATACTAGACACATGAGGTCTCGGATGAGTAAATGTGGTAATTGCATCAGTTGTAGATTTATAGCTGAGGGTACTTATGTCTGTGTTGTGGGATATAGACGTACATTAGCATGTCCAGGTCTATGTAATTGCAATACAAAGAACTGTGTTTACATAGCGTCCTGTATGACTTGTGATGCATACTATATTGGTATGACCACTCGTAGATTAAGAGAAAGGATTGGTGAACACAATAGAAGTATAAAGAAAAGAGATGAGCATAATGCTTTATATTTGCACAGTAAAGTTTGTAGCAATTACACTAGATTTTTATTTTTTATTATTGATAGAGTGATGCCCTTCACCACTTGTGATATTAGCAACAAGGTGGCAGTCCTGGAAATGGAATGGCAGATAAGACTTAATGCCACTAAGTTTCCAGGATTAAATGATCATATTTCTTTAAAACCTCACATAAAACATAGAGCTAGTGTGATATAAAATATACATAAAAATAAAAATAAAATCAAATTTATAAAATTGTTTTTTATATCTATGTTCATAATTATGTTTTGTCAAGCCTTACATTTAATGTTAAGTAACAACAAGTTTTTAAATTTGAATTAATTTTTTACAGATATAAATGTTAAAATTATTCTTACTTCTTTAAGGAATTAGTTTGGAATAATTGAATAATTGGTTTAATTAGGTAAGCTGTAGGTTGGGTGGATGTGTATTTAAGTGTGAATGGTTTTGCAAGTTGTTATATGACTCTGATGATACCAGGTTGGCTGGTGAAAGCGCTCAGTCTGTTTTGTTATTGGAATAAAATATTCAACCTTCGTGGCTTGGTGTTCTTACCTCCCCATGTAAACTGTGGTGGAATTGGTGTGGAAATTCGTGGTTTTGGATCCTGTGTTGGTTTCCTTCGTTGTAGCTTATCTATAATGCCCGAGTGGGGTATTGTATCGAAGGCTTTTGCGAGGTCCATGTAGGCTGTGTAGACCACCTTCCCTTTGTCAATGGCCTTGGTGACTGTTTCAAAGAAATCGACCAGGTTTAAGAGGCAGGATCTGCCCTTAACAAAGCCGAACTGGGTAGGATCCAGTGTCTGTAGGTCCCCAATATCTTTATTTATAAGTTCCATGATGATCCTTTCCATAGCTTTGCAGACCAAGCTAGTGAGACTTATGGGGCGATAGTTTCCTGGATCCGTTGAGGCACCACCTTTGTGGAGAGGGACCACTGTTGCTGTACGCCACTCTTTGGGAACATATCCTGTAGTAAGGCTGAGATTGAACAGTAGTTTTAGGTTTGGGTTTAGCTCTTCTTGGATTTCATGTAGGACGCAGCCCAGGACACCGTCTGGTCCCATTGATGCTGTGTTTCTTGCTTTGGAGAGGGCAGCTCTTACCTGAGCATCTGAGATGTCAGGGGGGCAGCACTCTGCTGGGATAGATATTAGCCCTTTTGGTGGGGAGGGGGGGGAGAAGTTTGCGCTGAACCTGTCAGCTAGGATGTTGGCAATGTCTGTGGGTTTGGTGTATTTTTTGTCATTTTGGACTCATTCTGAGCATATCTGGGAATTCCCACCCAGGTTCCTAACATAACTAAAGAAAGCCTTGTGATTATCCTTAGTGTCCTGTGCAATTTTTCTCTCGAAGCTGGCCTTAGACGATTTTATGAGTGCCCGTAGTTTTTTGCTAATACTGATCAGAGATGCCTTTCCTTTTTGGGATTTTGCTCTATCATGTAGTAGCTTCCTCCTTCTATTGTATAGTTTGTTTATGGCTGGGGTCCACCAGACAGGACATCTGCCTTTGGAGGATTGGGTCTTGGTTTTATCTGGGATTGCATGATCCATGCATTCCTGAAGTTGTTCATAGAATGTGTTTATAAAGGATTTTGCGGTCTGGGCCGTATTATCCACAGGCCCGGGGGCTTTGAAGGATTCCACCTCGGTTTTGAGGAGTGTGAAATTTGCTTTAGAGAAGTTTTTCACTGTAGTTTTCTGGGCATGGGGTGGGGTCAGGATGTGAATATCCAGTGAGATTAGTTTATTGTCTGATCTTACCAGTGAGGGATACACTTCTGGTCTGGAGCATAGAGTCCCCATGTTGGTGATGATTAGGTCCAGTATGTTTTCCCCTCTTGTGGGAGTGGTAACAAGTTGTTCCATAGCATTTGAGTTTATAAATTCTAGGAACCTTTGGGCTAGGGTGTTGGAGCTAGAGTAATGCTCCCAGTCTATGGTTGGGTAGTTGAAGTCACCCAATATAATGGTGTTTGGAGAGACCTTCATATTTTCCAGTGTTCTCAGGAAGGCCGAGGGGTTCCTGAGTTTGGGAGGGTGGTCTGTAGCAGGCTATAAACTGGAAGGCAGTTTTACCCACTGTTAGTTGCACATGGATAGTCTCTGATGCTTCGTGCTGTGCCACCAACCTGGAGGTGTGGGTATCTTTGACGAATATTGATACCCCCCCCCTCCTTTTGTGGTTCAGTCCAAGTTTTGGGGCCGAAAAGCATGGTATGAGCTGGGACAGTAGTTCCTGGAATCTAAGGTGGATCCCCCCTTGTGGAGTGGAATAACTGTAGCTTTGCGCCACTCAGTGGGCACAAAGCCTGAGGTGAGGCTACGATTAAACATAACACTTAGGTGAGGTGCCAGTTAATTTTGTAGTTCATGTAGTACACAGCCCAGGATGTCATCTGGTCCCATGGATGTTGCATTCTTAGCTTTGGAGAGTACAGTTTCTACCTGTGTGGCTGTGATTACCGGAATTTTGCAATCTTTTGGTATTGAGGTGGGCCTTTTAGGGGGTGAGAGTGGGGTGAAGTTGGCACTAAATTGATCTGTCAGGATATTGGCAATATCCTTGGGATCAGTATATTTAATGCCATTCAGTTGTAGCTTAGATTAGATCTGACCATTGCCATTTAGATTCTTGACATAACTATAGAATGCCTTGTGGTTGTCTTTGGCAATTTTATTTTTGTAACTAGCTTTTGAGGATTTTATGAGGGATCTCAGCTTCTTACTGAGGCTGGTGAGGGAGTTTTTTGCATCCTGGGATTCCTGGGATTTTCCTCTTCTCTGCAACAGTTTCTTCCTTCTGTTGTATAGTTTGTTTATAGCAGGGTACCACCAGATTGGCTTCCTTTTTTTGGAGGAGAGCATCTTGGTTCTATTTGGGATGGCACAATTCATGCACGAGTGGATGTGCTCGTACAGTGCCTTAGTGTAGGATTCAGCAGTCAAACTTTCAGATCCTGTCTGCACAGGTGTTATGAAGTTTGTCACTTCTGACTTCAGTAGCATGAAATTGGCTTTGGAGAAGTTTTTTAAGGAGGTTTCCTTACTGGGGGGTGGGGGTGGATGTGGATGTCAAAGGTGATTTGCTTATGGTCAGACCTGATGAATGAGGGGGTGACCACTGGTCTGGAGCATCTATCTCCCATGTTGGTAATAACCAGGTCTAGGATATTGGAGCCCCGGGTGAGACAATGCATTAGTTGATCCTGGGCGTTGGAATTTATGAATTCAAAGAACCATTGGGAAAAGGAGTTGGTACCCGAGTAGTTTTCCCAGTTAATGGCAGGGTAGTTGAAATCACCCAGTATTAGGGTGTTTGGTTGTATCTTAATATTTTCCAGTATGTTTAGAAAAGTGTAGTGAGAATCTTGGGGCATGGTGGGGGATCTGTAGCAAGCTACAATTTAGATTGCAGTCTTACCTAGTGTTAGTTGCACCTGGAGAATTTCAGATGCATTGTGTTGGGCAACTAGCCTGGCAGTGTGAATATCTTTGGTGAATATGGACACTCCTCCACCTTTAGTGTTTCAGTCTTGGTTTTGTGGCCGAAAAGTGTGGTAAGAGTTATAGCCTGGTATTGCAGGGGTGCTCTCTGGAGCCTTGAACCAGGTCTCAGTTAATGCACAAATATCTATGTTCTCCATTTTTAGGAGTGCCTCGAGAGAGGGCATTTTGAGGTTTAGACTTCTAGCATTGAGTAGCATTACCTTCAGATTTTGCATGCTTGTATCTGTTATGATGGTGGTTTTGTCCTTTGAACCTTGCCTAAAAAAGGCACTATAGGGGTGGCAAGAGTTTAGCCAGTAACCTTAATCCCAGGGGTGACAGGTGCAGACCATTTCTGGCAACGCATCATGGTTTGTTGATCATGTCTTTCCAGGCAGACAGATACTGGATCCTCTTTGAATGACACCAGAAGCTTAGCCAATTGGTGAAGTCAATCATTTTGTCCTTATACTGTGGTAGCATTCTGGGCGAAGGTAGGATGCTACTCACGGCTAGGGTCATACCTGCCTGGGCCACATGATCTGAGAGCTCTTCCATGTCTCTTTTCATGTAGTCCGGAGAGGTACGTCTCAAGTCATTCACTCCAACATGGACAATTGTACTTGTTGTGGAGTGACTTGAGTGCATGCGTTATGTGGCAGATCCTGGCACCCGACAGGCAGCTGACTGTAATTTTCTCCTTGTTCAGCCTAGTGAGTGGGACATCAGTGTTCCTGACTATAGAGTCACCTATGACTAAAGTGTTGGGTACGTTGTCTTGCCTTAGGGGCTGTTGTTGGTTGGCACACTGGTGTTGTGAGCTATGTGTCACTTTGGTTGTGACTGGTGTTTGTTTGCATTTCAGCTTTGGAGGTCCATGTTGCTTGGGCAGATTAATGTTAAGGGTTCAGCATATGTGGGTTTAGTGTTGCTATATGTGGGTGTTGATGGTGTGGGTTTTGAAGGGCTATGAGTTGCTTGAGGTGAAGTGCAAGTGTTAACCTTCTCCTCTTGACCGTCTAGCACAATCTTGGCTGGAGAGAGCTTTGCTTCAAGTTTGGCTATGTAAGTGCATCTCTCGCAGGTTGTAGTGTTGGGTGGTAGGAGGAGAGGGTTGTCTTTGTACATGAGGTAGTTGCCGCATTGCCCCAGTATGCCCAGATTCACCAGGTGGACAGGAAAAATCACCGGAAGCTGACCCTTGGACATGCCTGTTTAGGTGTTTTTTGTAGAGTACAAGAGCTGTTTTCCCTTACCTTTGCAAGGTACTTTGCAATTATAGGCTGTTTAGTGCCTACAATTAATTTCTCCTTTTTGACAAGGAGAGTTGAGTGCTTGTATCAGTTTCAGGCTTCCTAGTGCTTTCCAGCAGGCTCTAGAGCAAGTGCTAATCACAGGGGTTCAGATTTTAGTGCTACTACTGAGAAACCAGCTAGTTCTAAGGGAAAATTTGAAGAGCAGACTTTCTGGCACCTGGAAACTGTAGCCCTGCAGTGCTGCACAATGCAAACAATGAGCAAACACATGTGTTTTTAAGCCAGAAAGTTGAAAGGGATAGAAATCAACCCAAAAAGGGTAATACAATTACAATTTCAGAGCTGGAAACCACTCCTCTAGTGTTAGATAGGCAGTACAATGCTCACCACTCCCACTGGTAAGCAGTAGGACTTCCCTCTACCACAGCAAGGTCTGGATAGTTCTTTTTTTTGGTTAAAACAGGTTAAACAATGCAAAAATACAGTAAATAAACACAGAAATGTCTAATACACTTGAGTGTGTATTCCTAAATAGTAAATGCAATTAAAACTCTACAAAACTAGCAATTTAAAACTTTTTAAATATAGCAAGGCAAGTGCACAACTGAAAAACGATTTAAGAGGCAGTAATACAGCAGAATAAGTAGCTAGTCTACATATACAGAGAAGTCTATATATACAGAAAAGCAGCTAAAACACACAAACAATTCAGATGCAGTACAACCTAGAGCACTTGAGTTGTAGCAATATTAAGGCAAATACAGTTATAATAAAGGCACTAAAATATACTCTATATTTCCAAAATGTTTGAGAAGCACAGACAGAACACAAGGTAATTCAGGCAATTTTTTTTTTAAGAAAGGGAGAAAGAAGGAACAGAAGACCTTCTCAGGTGTTCTCTCTGTATTAGATAGAATGAGCTAATGACAAAAGACTGGGAGGAGTGTCCCAGATCAAATTTACAGTAGGGGCAGGCATCTGCAAAGCCACCAAGTATAACAACAAGACACCAACAGGGAGGGAAGGTGGGGACCAATACTAAAGCTATTAGCCTACACTCTTTAGACAGTAAACATTACAAAAATCTTCATGATAGCAGTGAGCCACAAGATGAAAATTTTTAAACAGATAAAGGAGCAAAGAGACTCTACAAAATGCTTTTAACTGCAAACAAATCAGTTACTTGTGCATATTAGTTAATAGCAATAAAATACAGTAAAAAGTATGCAGTAGGCAATAAAAAGTGCTATATATAAATTGCTAGAAGCAATAATCAGTATAAATAAGCCAAAAAAAACAGGATACTTATATATCTCAGATCAGAGCTGTAGTCAATGCCCGTCCTCCACTCTGCTCAGTGTGTACAGATAGAAATCTTCTCAAAGTCAGGGCTTAAATACCAGAAGATACAACTTAGACAACTTTTTTTTTTAAAAAAGCACAAAAGAACCAGCCCCCACTAGCCAGCAGCCAATTAACACAATCCAGCCACAAAGTTAAAGAAAGGCTTCTGCTAATTCAGGATGGTCTGTTCATGTGCTTTGAACAATCATTGTAAAGACAAACAGGCCCAGAGCCAGAAAATCTGAACTGGGACAATACTGAAGCTATTAGCCTACACTCTTTAGGCAATAAACACCACAGAAATCTTTATGACAGCAGTGAGCCACAAAATGATTTTTTAACAGATAAAGGAGCAAAGAGACTCTACAGAATGCTTTTAACTGCAAACAAATCAATTACCTATGCAGATTAGTTAATAGCAATAAAATACAGTAAAAAGTATGCAGCAGGCAATAAAAAGTGCTATATATAAATTGCTAGAAGCAATAATCAGTATAAATAAGCCAAAAAGGATACTTGTATATCTCATATCAGAGTTGTAGTCAACGCCCCTCCTCCGCTCTACTCAGTGTGTATAGGGCCCATTGATGTCATGTTACTAGCTTTATAGTCTGCAATAATGACCTGTTCTTTTGTGATAACAGGAAAGGTTTTGTAGGGAGTATTTTACTGGGAGTGACTGGAGGTGATGAGGAGGTGAAAATTTGAGCTGAATTTATCGGCCAGCAGGTTTGCTATTTCTTATGGCAGAGTATTGGTAGTGCCATCTACAGCCAACTCAGCACATTGTTGAGTGTTTCCCTTACAATTTTGGACATAACTAAAAATGCTTAGTGGTTATCCTTTGCTTGGGAGGCTATTTGAGTCTCATATTTTGCTTCTGAAGACTTGATTAGTTCCATGATTTGTCTGTTGAGACTAATCAGGATTTTTTTCTCTGTTGTTCTCCCTCCCACTTACTTCTATACAGGATTTTTTCCTTCTGTTGTATAGTCTGTTTATGCCAGAGGTCCACCAGTGCAGCTTGTTTCTCTGGCTAGACCTGGGTTTAGTTTGGTCGGGTACTGCCATTTCTGTGCAGTTGCTTAAGTGGTTGTACAGGGTATTCATGTATACTTCTCCATAGGCCTCCATGTTTTCAGGGTTAGGGGAGCTTTAAAATTGCCTATTATACCATGACCCCCCCATTAATATTCCAAAACGTGCACGCTGATTGGCCAGCGTGCACGTTGTAAATCGACTTATACTAATGGAAAAAGGTCCGTCCCGGACTTTTCCATTAGTATAAGTCTTTTTTTAAAACACTGTCTTGCTATGTTAAAAGAGTTTAACATAGCGACACAGGTTTAAAAAAAGCAACGGAGATCTCCGTTGCTTTTTTTAAAGCTGTCTCGCTATGTTAAACTCCTTTAACATAGCGACAGTAAAAAGCAACGGAGATCTTGCTTTCTCCGTTGCTTTTTTAAACCTGTCTTGCTATGTTAAATGGGTTTAACATAGCGAGACAGCTTTAAAATAAGCAACGGACATCTCTGTTGCTTATTTTAAAGCTGTCTCGCTATGTTAAACCCATTTAACATAGCGAAACAGTAAAAAGCAACGGAGATCTTGCTTTCTCCGTTGCTTTTGGCCACAACTCTGATGTACTGCGTAGGCATGCGCAGTACATCAGAACTGCCGCGGATGCCAGACAGCTGTGGAAGGGCAGCAAAGAGGCATTATACAATGCCATTATTTAAGAAAATTAGTTGTTTCTTTTCTTAAATAATGTCATAGTATAATAGCAATAACCCACTTCTGGGTGTGGGTAATTCGGGATTTACCCACGGTTGTCTTTGTTTGGTCCAAACCATGCCAACCATGGGTAAATCCCGCATTACCGACACCCAGGCGTGGGTTATTGCTATATGCTATCACTTAATAGGAGTTAATTTGCCTTGCAAAAATTCTTCAGGGTTTTAGGGTTTAAAGGGGGTACTAACATTGCATTTATTTCAAAGTAGACCAATTTATAATCCGATCTTACCAATGAGGACATTAAGTCTGGGAGTGCAACACTCCTCCATGTTTGTGAGTACTATGTCAAGAACATTTGAGCCCCTGGTAGAGTGCTGACCAGTTGTTTCCGAGCATTTGCACTGTCAATGTCCAGGAATCTCTGAGCCTGAATGTTAGTGATCGTTTATGTTCTCCTGAAATCTGAGTCAAAAGTTTAAGTAACATTTAGCTTAACTATGCCACGGGGAAAAATAAGGGCAATCAATGAGATGGAAAATCTAACTTATATCACAAATGTATTGGAATCATTAGAACTGGTGCCAAAAATGCAAACAATGTGATTATTGCCTGAAAATGGGAAGAGAGAGCAGAACAGAGCTGACACCTCTGAGGTGCACTTCTAATTCAATTATTTTCATTTCTCTTCTAAGAAAATTACATCAAGAATTAAAAATATGTGTCAGTCATAGACTACATACAATGGTATAGTTTCAAGTTGCACTAATCATTAGAGGGAACATACTTTTGAGTAAGTTGTTCACTGAAGTAACTCAGATGCTACATAATCAATCAAATAAGCAAGCAGTGGGATGACAACTTGCTGTGTGCATTTCTTGTCATCAAGCGTCTTAGAACAGTACCCCAGTTAAAAAACATATTATGGACAATAAAGGAGAGGTACTAATACTAATACACAGCAGACATGCTTGGAGTACCACACAAACATGCACGCTGTAGCAGCAGAATAATACAAAGCAAATGGGCTTAGTGTTTTTCTTCTTTGTATGTGTGTGTGCATATGTGTGCAATTTCTCCTGCTTCTTTCTCATAGCACATCCCATGTAAATTGCTTAGGTTTCTAGAATTACAACTATAGGATGATGTATATTGTAACTGTCATGAACTGATCTTACATGTGCAGATTGTTGCCTCACAGCAAGAAGTTCTCCAGTTTGATTCTCGGCTAGGCTGCTTTCTGTGTGGAGTCTACATGTCCTCCCTTCTTTTGTGTGGGTTTCCTCCAGCTGCTCTGGTTTACTCCCATGTTAGAAAGACATATGTCTGGAGCATTTTTCCCCTGGGACCCCACTGAAAATTGGCTTTGTTCCAAGTCAGACTTTCCCGGTTAACAAATGTTAAATAAATAAATAAATAAATAAATATATAAATATGTGGAACCAGGAATTTCAAGTCGAGTGAAACACGTGACTACTAGAGTTCACAAAGTATGGGAGGTAGAGGCATAGTAGGCATTCTTGTGTCCTTGTTTTTCATTGTAGAAGGTCATCACCTGAACTCCTTTTGGATCTAGTTTTTTTTGTTCCCCCTGCCCTCGACTTTGAATAGTCACCCTATTCTACAACTTGTTTCCCCATCAGCCTCTTGAGTTCTTGCCTAGGAGCAGTAACTGGAACTGGCTTGGACAACATCTGTTTTCAAGCAGCATTCTTTTATCTTTCTCTTGAATTATCAGTAGGCATAAAGTACAGTTGTGTACACTTACCATAAATGTAGATGTTCGAGTGTATTCACTGTTGCAGTCATTACATTTGGGTTGTCTGCTTGCAGGTAGCTCTCAGTCTGCCTGATTAACAATGTCTTGGGTCCTGCGTCAGTTACTGTCCCTTCTTCCATGACGTCAGGTCGTCAGGGGTATAAAACATGCAGCCGACGCCATTACATCAGTTTTTCTTGCCCCAGATGTCAGGTGCCCCCTAATGGGAAGCAATTAAATATAAAAGCACAAAGATATACCTCCAACAAAAAAGCAAATACACCAAAAAGGCTTTTAAGCATAGTAAAGGAAAGTAGAGGTATAGCCAAAAGAAGTTAGGGGGCTGGAGGGAGGGTAACCAGGACTGCAACAGTGAATACACTCGAACATCTACATTTATGGTAAGTGTACAAAACTGTACTATGTTCTTCATGTTTCACTGTTGCAGTCATTACATTTGGGTAGATTCCCAAAGCTATGGTTGGGAGGAGGAATTTAGATAGCATTAGGGCTAGCTATAAGGCCCAGCAAGACTGCAGTGGCAAAGCCAGCTCTGGATTTAGAGAAAATTGGCAAATGATAATACTTAGTGAAAGTATGTACAGAACTCCAGGTAGCAGCTTCTAGGGTGCCCCTGGTAGGGACGCCTCAGAGAAAGGCTGTATTGGTAGATGAAGCCCTGGTGGAATGAGATCTCATCCCCCTGGGGGATAGGTTTTCCATGGTGCTTATAGCAGAAATGAATACAATGGCTTATCCATTTAGAAATGGTTTGCTTTGAAATAGCCTTTCCCTCTGCCCCTGCAGCAAATGCCACAAGCAGTTGTTCAGATTTCCTTTGAGGTTTAGTCCTGTCCAAGTAGAATCTAAGCTGTCTGTGCGCATCTAAGGAATGCAGTATCCGTTCCCCTTTATTCTGTGGATTGGGAAAGAAGGTTGGCAAATTAATGGAATGATTAAGAGCCACACTGGATACCACCTTGGGCATGAAGGATGTATTGGTTCTGAGGGATACCCTGTCCGCATGAAAGATGATGAAAGGCTCCACTGCCATAAGGGCCTGTAATTGAGATACCCTTCCAGCTGAAGTGATTGCTAAAAGAAAAGCTGTTTTCCAAGAAAGAAATTTTAAGTCTGCAGTAGCAGCTGGCTCGAAAGGAGGTAGAGTGAGTTTCTCCAAGACAAAGTTGTGGTCCCAGGCTGGGATTGGAGCTCTCCTGGGTAGTCTCAAATTCTTGGCCCCTTTGAGGAACTACTTGAGCAGTGGATGAGAGAAGAGGGGCGGTTCTGTGTTATAATGAGCTGAAATGGCTGAGGCATGGATTTTAATGGAGGAAAAAGACAGGCCCTTGTGAAGCATCTCAGTTAAGTATTGTAAAATTTGAGGTAAATTGGGTGCTGCTGTGCTCATCCCTTGAGATTGGTTTCAGGTACAGAATCTTTTCCATTTTTCACCATAAGATTTTCTAGTACTAGGCCCCCTTGCCTCTAAAATGATATCCATCACAGGTTTGCTGAGGGATGGTAAAGGAGAGATTAAGTAATTAGCCAGGCAGCAAGGTTCAGTGTTAGAAGCTGAGGGTGCAGAATCTGGTTCTCCTGCTGAGACAGCAGGGAAGGAGTCTGAGGCAGGTGCTATGGAGATAAAGAACAGTTTTGTACCTACCATAAATGTAGATGTTCGAGTGTATACACTGCTGCAGTCATTACACTTGAGTTATCCTGCCGTCAGGCGGTCCCCCAGTCGGCCTGAGTTCTAAAGTCTTGGTCCAGCATCAGTTGCTGTCACTTCTTCCCTGACGTCAGTGCGACAGGGGTATATAAGATGCAGCCGACGTCATTTTCTTCAATTTTTCTTGCCCCAGATGTCAGGTGCCCCCAAAAAGGTAGGCAATGCAAATTGCTAATAAAACATACATAAGAAAAGCAATCAACAACTTTCAGTTATCAGCAAATACTTCCCATAGGTAGTAAAGGGTAGAAGACATAGGTACGTACCAGCAAGTAAGAGGGGTAGGAGGGATGGTAACCTGGACTGCAGCAATGCATACACTCGAACATCTACATTTATGGTAGGTACAAAACTGTACTATGTTCATCGTGTTACACTGCTGCAGTCATTACACTTGGGTAGAATCCCAAAGCTGAGGAAGGGAGGCTGGATCTATAAGGCATTAGGGGTGGCTATAAGGCCCTGCAACACTGCAGTGGCAAAGCTAGCTCTGGATTTAGAGTATAGAGGCAGATGGTAATGCTTGGTGAAGGTATGTACAGAACTCTTAAGTTGCTGCTTCCAAAATGTCCTTGGTGGGTACTCCTCTGAGGTAGGCAGTTGAAGTGGCTGTTGCCCTGGTGGAATGAGACCTAATGCTGTTAGGTACAGGTTTCCCATGGTGTATATAGCAGAAATGTATACAGTGTCCTATCCATTTTGAAATAGTCTGTTTTGAAATGGCTTTTCCCTGTGCTCCTGTAGCATATGCTACCAACAATTGTTCAGTTTTTCTGAAAGCTTTGTTTTTTGTCCAAGTAGAAGAGTAACTGCCTGTGTATGTCCAAAGAATGCAGAAGTCTCTCCCCTTTATTCTGTGGATTTGGATAAAAAGTTGGCAAGTGAATAGTTTGGTTTAGAGCCACACTTGATACCACCTTTGGCATAAAAGTAGGGTTTGTTCTTAAAGACACCCTGTCTTGGTTGAAAATGATGAAAGGTTCCACTGCCATTAGTGACTGTAATTCTGAAACTCTTTGTGTTGATGTTATTGCCAGGAGCAGAGCAATTTTCCAAGAGACATATTTTAAATCTGCTGTGTTAGCTGGCTCAAAAGGAGGTAAAGTTAATTTTTCCAACACAAAGTTGAGGTCCCAAGTTGGAGTAGGTGCTCTACGGGGTGGTCTTATGTTTTTAGCCCCTCTGAGGTACTGTTTTAGCAAGGGATTAGAAAAAATTGGTGGATCCATGTTGTAATGAGCAGAGATGGCAGAGGCGTGGATCTTGATGGATGAAAAGGAGAGGCTTTTGTCCAGCATCTCAGTTAAATATTGTAGTATCTGAGGAATATTTGGGACAAGAGGGTCAAGGCTGTGAGCCTGGTTCTAGGCACAGAATCTCTTCCATTTATCCGAATAGGCTTTCCTAGTGCTAGGCCTTCTGGCCTCCAGAATGACATCCATAACAGCTTTGGAGAGAGGCATTGCTTGCTTGACTAAGGAATCTTCCACGCAGCCAGGTTTAAAGTCTTTAGCTGGCTTTGAAGTATCTGATTGTTGTGCTAAGTCAGAAGATGTGGGATTTAAGGCAAAATCCAGGGTGGGCCTTGTGCTAAGTTCTTTAAGATTGGGTACCAGTGCTGGCATGGCCAGTCTGCGGCAATCAGGATCATCTTTGGCTCTTCTTGCTTGGCTTTTATGAGTACCTTTGGAAGGAGAGGTAGTGGTGGGAAAGCATATACTTGTAGGTTTTTCCAGCTGAATGAGAGGGCATCCACTTTCCATGCTTGTGGGTGGTAAGTCCTTGTGCAGAATTTCTGTAGCTGGCAGCTCATTGGGGAGGCAAACAGATCTAAGTCCGGGCTCCACCATTTTTGTGTTATCATTCTGAATATTTGTGGATTTAATTCCCATTCATGGGGATCCATTATGTTTCTGCTTAAGTCATCTGCCAGTGTGTTTTTTTCTCCTGGCAGGAATTGTGCTTGCAGATGAACTTGATAGGTTAGAGCTGTGTTTCACAAGGTCATGGCTTGTCTGCAGAGGGGATAAGAATGAGTGCCCCCTTGCTTGTTTATGTACCACATAACTGTGGTGTTGTCTGTCTTTAGTAGTAGTTGTCATGGATGCAGAAGGTCCTTGAAAGCTATAAGGGCATTTTGTACAGCTAGCATCTCTTTTTGATTGATGTGAAGATGCCTTTGCTCTGCAGGGCACTTGCCCTGAATACATTTTCCTGCCATGTGTGCTCCCCAGGCGTAATCCGGTGCATCTGTTGTCAGTGTTTGCCTGGCTGTGGGTTGAGTGAATGGCTGTCCCTTGTTGAGGTGACAAGCTTGAGCCCACCATCTAAACTCCTGTTGAAGGCAAGGAATTAGTGGTATTACTGTTTCCAAACTTTGACAGTGTTGAGACCAGACACTCTTTAGGTACCATTGGAGTTTCCTCATATGCAATCTGGCATATGGAATTAGTAGTATGCAAGATGCCATGTAACCCAAGGCCTGAAGAATTTTTCTTGCAGGGAGTTGGGTCTTTGTTGCCATCAATTGAAAATATTGAGTCAGTTGTCCTTGCTTGTCTGGCGTGAGATAAGCCATCTGGGCCATTGTATTCAAGCTGGCACCCAGGAATATTATCTCTTGTGAGGGCACTAGTTTTGATTTCTTTTCATTTACTGTGTACCCTAGGCAACTTAATAACTTTTTTTTACAAATGCCAGATGCTTTAGAAGAATGTCCTTGCTCTCTGCTTGAATCAGGCAGTCATCCAGGTACGGATAAATTTGAATTCCTTTCTGTCTGCAAAATGCAATTACTGGTGCCAGGCATTTTGTGAAGACCCTGGGCGCAGTAGATAAGCCAAAGGGCAGTGCAGAGAATTGGTAGTGCATTGTACCAGCTATGAATCTGAGGTATCTTCTGCAGTTTTGTCTGATAGGGACATGCAGGTATGCCTCCTTGAGGTCCAAAGTTACGAGCCAAGCTTTCTTGCCCAGCATGGGAAGAAGCTGCTGTAATGTCAACATTTTGAATTTTGGAACATCCAGGTAAGTGTTTAGAGAAGAAAGATCCAGAATGGGCCTCCAGGCTTTGTCCTTTCTGGGAACCAGAAAGAGTCTTGAGTAAAATCCTTGTCCTTACTCCTGTGTTGGTACCTTCTGAATAGCTCTCATGTCCATGAGTGCTGTAATTTGTCTTTGAGCCTCTGCCCATTGATTTGGTGGCAGATTTGGCATTCCTTTTAACCTTGGCAGAGTGTGAAAGTGGAACCTGTAACCTTGAGATACAATGTTGAGAACCCATTTGTCTTTGGTGATCATATGCCAATTGTGATAGAAAAGTGCCAATTTCCTCCCAAGGGGGCTGCCAAGAGAGAACTGTTTGGCAGCTGTAGTGGGAAGTCATTGGGGCTGTTTTTTATAAGGTTGGGGCCTGTCTTCCCCTTCTTTCTGGGTTGATGCACCCCATTGTCAAGGCCTGTAAGGACCTTGTGGTTGACCTCTACCTCTTGGACGTCTGTATCTGCCCCTTTGAGGTCTGTCTGTAACTGGAAAGGACCAATTCTTTGTTGGACAATTTTTGCAAAATCGAGGAGGCTGAACCTGTAAGAAATCCTTCACCGTTTGCATAGGTTTTGCCTTATCCTCCATTTTCTTTAATACCTCTTCTGCCTTAACTCCAAATAACACATCGTGCTGCAAAGGTGCATCCGATAGTTTTGCTTTAACATGACCTGGTAACGTATGTTCTTTTAATCAAGCATGTCTTCTAATGACAGAACCTGTAACTGCTGCTCTATAGAAGGCCTCTAATGAATCAAAACCACATTGCAAAGTATGTTTTCCCACTTGTTCAGCTGCATGCAATAAATCCTGCATTTCCTTATAATTAGGAGGATCAGAGTTTGGAAGCATTTTTTGTTTCAACTGAGACATCAAATATTGCTGATATTTTAGCATGTGAAACTGACAATTTAAGGCCCTCATTGCTAAAGTTGCAGATGTATATACTTTCTTCCCCCATCTGCCTAATGCTCTGAAATCTCTGTCAGAGGGGACTGGATTCTTTGCTGAAGAGGCCTTTACCCCTTTGGGGCCCTGAGAAATAGCTTCATGGTCAGCAACAGGGCTTTTATAAAGAAATTTGTGAGAGTCAGGGACTCTGTAGTATCTGTCTGGCTTAACTGGAGCAGGAGGTAAAGAATCAGGATTTAAGCTGGATTCAGTATACACATCATCCACAATATCTAACACTGGTGGAATAGCAAGGGCTTTGTGTTGAGGTAATAAAAGGAAGTCTCTGAGCCTTTTCTTGGATTCTGAGTAATCCTGGCCCTCCTAATGGAAATACTCCCTCATGGTATGTAAGGTTTCCCCAAAGGAGTAGTCCTCAGGCGGAGAGGCTGATGGAATTGATTCCTCAGCATCAGAATCCTCATAAGGGGGTAAAGAGTATCCTAGGTCTGAGGATGAATCTGAAGAGATGGATACCTGGTTACATTATTTATTGTATTTAATAATTATTTGTACATGTCATAATGTTATTGTATTAATATTTAACTTATTCTTGTTAAACACTATTAAAATAAAATTTATTAAAATTAAAATGTAACATTAATATAAATACTAAATAAAATTAAATTTTAATAATAAGGTTCACTTAGTTTTTTAATATTTAATATTTAATATTTATTATTTATTAATTATTATTTAATAATTATTATATATAAATTTTCTATATTTAATGATTAACACTATTTGTAACAATGTTCATTACATTAATTCACAACTACACAATTTATTTGGAATTTTTTTGTGATATAAATATAAAATAAATTTAAATAAATTTATACAAAATGTTTACGTTAGTGTGAGGATTTGTAGTATGAACAAAACATTTTTAAAATCTAATAAACAAGTGACACATGGGTTAAAACTCTTGGTTAATGTTTGCATTAGCAGTTTTATTTTAATTTATTTTAAATGCATCTCTCATTCACTGCCAACGTAGCACAAACTTTTGTTAATGAGTGTTGATTGACCTAATTATGTAATTATAGTAATCAAAGTATTTGTATTTAAGGGACGTTCTAGGCTAGTATATTTTGTACTCTGATGATGCCCTGACATGGAAGGGTGAAAGCGCTTAGTACTGCTGTTCATAACTGTTTTTACTGTTTTCGTTGTGGTCCAGTTTTATTCGAAATAAAGAAGATTGTGCACCAAACTCTAGGAGTCAAGGTTCTGATTGTTGCTGCTTACTAGTCTTGGTTGGAAGTTTGTTTTACCTGGTTGAATGAGTCATAGTCTGCATCCTGTCTAGGCCTTTTATCATGAGGGGGATGGGACCCCCTGATCAGAGTGATTAGGTCTTCAGCCATTTTGAGCATTTGTTTCTTAGGCATGGAGGCCTGTCCTGGTGAATACTGAATTTGTTTCTTTGTTTTTAAAGGAGGTTTACACTTAGCAGAAGATTTAATGGTTAACTGAGTAAGTCTGAAAACACTCTCTGAAGCTACGGGTTGTTCAGCTACTCCAGATCCCTCTGAAGGGTTAGTCTCGGTAGGCTGAAAATCTTGTGCATCCGAAGGCCCAGCCATCTCCACGTGGGAGTCAGAGGTGGCCTGTGGTTCTAAAGAAGCGGTCGTCGGGGGCTGCGAAGGTGCCTTGCTGAAAACCGGAGAACCGCGACTGGCCTAGAAGAGGCTTCGTCGTCAGTTTTGGGCCTTGGATGCCTGTCCTTGCCTTTGCACTTTTTATGTATTCCGGTCATCGGTAGTTCCGGCGGCATGGTGTAATTGAATTTTCTGCCAAAATAATGTCGGGCAAAATCAAACCGACGTTTAATAGTGCGCTTGTTAAACCTAGTACAAAACCGACAACCAGTGACTTTGTGGTCTGGGCCTAGGCATGGGATACAATAAGAATGGAAATCCTTATGAGGTATTTGCTTCCCACAAGAAATACAGTTATTAACTTTTACTGACATCAGTCTGAGGCAAGAAAAAGTTTCCCCAACAGGGTACTTAGCTTTGTAGAAGACTTCGGTACTGGATTCGGAATGAAAATCTCAGGAGTCGGCCGACCGGCACTTGCGAACTGCTTTTGCTTCGGGCACCGCGCGGCAAGAAAGACTGAAGAAAATGGCGTCAGCTGCATCTTATATACCCCTGTCACACTGACGTCAGGGAAGGAGCGACAGCAACCGACGCCGGACCAAGACTTTGGAACTCAGGCCGACTGGGGGACCGCCTGACGGCAGGATAACCCAAGTGTAATGACTGCAGCAGTGTAACACGATGAACATCTGTGACACACTGCAGGAGGGGGTACCAGTGTTGATGCGGCCAGTCTGGAGCAATTAAAATCATCCTTGGTTTGTCCTGTTTGATATTTAGTAGTACTTTGGAGAGCAGAGGCAGAGGGGGGAAGGCATAGATTGATAGGTTTTTCCAGCTGAAGGACAGAGCATCCACTTTCCAGGCTTATTTGTTGGGAGTCCTTGTGCAAAATTTGTCCAATTGGTAGTTCTGGGGAGAGGCAAACAGGTCTATATCTGGGCTCCCCCATTTGCATGTCAACATGTTGAAAATGCTTGGTTCCAGTTTCCACTCGTGTGGGTCCATGAGTTTCTGCTTAGTCCGTCTGCCAGTGTATTCAATTTTCCTGGCAGGAATTGAGCTTGTCGGTGCACTTGGTAGCTCAAGGCTGTGTTCCACAATGCCATGGCTAGTTTGAAGAGGGGGTAAGAATGTGTACCTCCCTGCTTGTTTATGTACCACATAACAGTGGTATTGTCTGCGTTTACCATTAGTTGTCCTGGAAGAATGTGGTCCTTGAAGGCTGTCAGAGCATTCTGTACAGCTAACATTTCTTTTTGATTGACAATCAGGAGCATTTGACTTGGGTTCCATTTGCCCTGAATGCACTTCCCTGCCAGGTGAGCCCCCCATTCATAGTCTGATGCATCTGTTATTAGGGTTTGGGCAGCAGGGGGTGGTGTGAAAGGTAGTCCCTTGTTTTGGTGGCAGGCCTCTGCCCACCAAAGGAACTCTAGGCATAGGCAAGGTATGACAGGAATCATTGTTTCCCAGTCTTGAGAATGTTGACACCATAGGCTTTTTAGATACCACTGTAGTTTCCTCATATGCAGTCTTGCATATGGAATTAGAAGAATGCAGGAGGCCATGAACCCCAAGGCTTGCAGTATTTGTCTTGCAGGTAGCAGGGTTTTTGTGGCCACTTGTTTGAAGTAGTTTGTCAAATTAATTTGTTTCTCTGGCGTGAGGTAAGTCATCTGGGAAGTTGTATTCAAGCTTGCTCCCAGGAATATAATTTGTTGACAGGGTACCAGGTGTGATTTCTTTTCGTTTATGGTATACTCCAGACAAGTTAGAACCCTTTGTACAAAGGCCAGATGATTCAAAAGTATGTCCTGACTTTCTGCCTGAATTAGACAATCGTCCAAGTATGGGTATATTTGAATATTTCTTTGCCTGCAAAATGCAATAACTGGAGCTAGGCACTTTGGGAATACCCTGGGCGCAGTAGATAAGCCAAAGAGCAGTGCAGAGAACTGATAGTGTGTGTAGCCTGCTTTGAAGCGTAGGTATCTTCTGCAAGATTCCCTGATTGGGATGTGCAGGTATGCTTCTTTTAAATCTAGTGTTGCCAACCAGGCATTTTTGCCTAGCATAGGAAGTAATTGGTGAAGAGTCAGCATCTTGAATTTTGAAATCTCCAAATAGGTGTTTAGAGTAGACAAGTCCAGGATAGGATGCCCTGAATTGTCTTTTCTGGGAACCAGGAAAAGTCTCGAGTAGAAACCTTGTCCCTTTTCCTCTTCTGGTACCAGTTGAATAGCCCCCATGCTTAAGAGAGAAAGTACTTGTTTTTGGGCCTCTGCCCATTGATTTGGGGGTAGGTCCGGCCACCCACTTGGTGCTGGCAATGTGTGGAAGTGAAATCTGTATCCCTGGGACACTATATTTAAAATCCATTTGTCCTGGGTAATGAGTTCCCAGTTCTTTGCATGAAGAGCAATCTTTCCCCCCAAAAGGGCAGTCAGTTGATAAGTGCTTGGAAATTTTAAAAGGAAGTCATTGAGACAGTTTACCATAGGGGGAGTCTTATTATTCCCAGATTTGGAAGTGGAGGCCCCCCACTGCTTAGTTCTGTGTGTCCCTTGGGACTGAAACCTGGGGTGTTTGCTGTGTCTGGGTTTGGCTTGAGAAGACCTGGAAGGGGCTGGAAAGGACCAATTCTTAGAGGGCCAGTGCCTACTAAATCTAGGAGGCTGAACTTGTAAAGAATCTTTAACAGTTTGCATAGATTTAGCTTTATCTTCCATCTTTTTAAGAACTTCCTCAGCCTTGTTGCCAAACAGGCGGTCCTGATTTAAAGGAGCATCTAACAATTTAGCTTTAACATGATCAGGCAAAGATTGCTCCTTGAGCCAAGCATGCCTTCTGAGCACAGACCCAGTAATAGTAGCCCTGCAAGAGGCCTCTAATGAATCAAAACCACATTGCAAAGTATGTTTTCCAACTTGTTCAGCAGAATGCATTAAACCCTGTAATTCTTTATTTTCCACACAGTCAGGAATCGACATCATTTTCTGTTTAAGCAGTCCAATAACATGTTGCTGATACTTTAACATATGAAACTGGCAGTTTAAAGTCCTAATGGCCAAGGTTGCAGAAGTGTAAACCTTCTTACCCAATCTATCCAGCGCCCTGGAGTCTCTATCAGAAGGGGTAGGATTTTTAGCATTGGAAGCCTTAATGCCCTTGAGCCCCTGTGAAACAGTCTCTGGATCTGCAATAGGATTTTTAAAAAGGAACTTGTGGGACTCAGGGACCCTGTAGTATCTGTCAGGTTTTCTGGGAGCAGGAGGCAGGGAATCAGGAGCAGAACTAGATTCCGAAAAAGCATCATCAACAATGTCTAGTACAGGAGGAATAGCTAAAGGCCTATGCTGAGGGAGGAGAAGGAATTCCCTAAGCCTCTTTTTTGAATCAGAAAAATCCTGGATTTCCCAGTGGAAATGCTCCCTTAGAGTATGTAAGGTTTCCCCCCCAAAAAAATCCTCAGGAGGGGAAGCAGAGGGAATGGAGTCCTCTGCATCAGAATCTTCATATGTAGATAAGGGCAAATCCAGATCATCAGAAGAATCAGAAAAAACAGAATCCTGATCAGAAGATTCATAATCAACTTCAGTCCTAGGCCTCTTAGAAGGGGGAGTTGGCTACCCCTGATTAGCGTTATTAGATCTTCAGCCATTCTTATCATTTGTTTTTAGGCATAGAGGCCTGAGCATGTGGCCTGTGCGTCGTTTTTTTAGGCATAGATCGAGATTTAGGCCTAAGTAAAGAAGGAGGTGTCAGTTTAATATGCAAGTCCGTAGGCCTGAATACACCCTCAGAAGCTGGTGCCTGCACAGCAGCTCCGGACCCATCCAAGGTAGAGACATCCGCGGGTTCCATAGTTGAAGCATCTCTCAGCATATTGGACTCCGAATGGGTCTCAGTAGAGGCCTGCGAATCAGAAGTAGCGGGTATCAGGGACTGCGAAAGCACCTCACTGAGTACCGGCGAACTTGCAACTGGCTTAGGAGAAGCGTCATCTGCAGTTTTGGACCTCGGCGACCTGTCTCTGTCTTTTTCTTTGTGTTTTTTCAGAATCCCGGTAGTCGGTTGGCTAACCGACAACATTTCTGGATAATTAAACCAAGAACCGAAATATTTAGAGGCGAACATTGATGATGGATATTGCGCTGATTAAATAAAGCACAAAACCAACAGCAAGGTACGTCATGGTCAGGGCCTAGGCAAGGAATACAGTACAAATGAAAATCTTTATGAGGTATTTGCTTTCCACAAGTAATGCAATTATTAACTTTTACTGACATTGGTAAGGAGCAAGAAAAAGTTTCCCCAATGGGGTACTTAGCTTTAGTTGAAGACTTCGGTTCTGAAACTCGAAAACAAAAATTTCAGGAGTTGGCCGACCAGCACTTGCGAACTGCTTCTGCTTCGGGCACCGCACGGCAAGAAAGACTGATATAATGGTGTCAGCTGCATGTTTTATACCCCTGACAACCTGACATCATGGAAGAAGGGACAGCAACCAATGCAGGACCAAGACTTTGTTAATCTGGCCGACTGAGGGCTACCTGCAAGCAGATAACCCCAATGTAATGACTGCAACAGTGAAACATGAAGAACATCTGTGTGAGGCCCTTGTCTCTTGAACAAGCACACTCTGTGCTCCAAGGCTGTAAGACTGTTGCTGTGCTTTCTCAAAGTACCTGCTCCATAGCAACTTTTGCTGACATCCTAGGAGATTATCACTTTGACTCTTGTCTATCAGTCTTTAACCAAGAGAACCAAGGAGGTCCGTGGCTATAAATATTTCTCTTCTAAAAATGGCTTCGAGTTGGTTTGTCAGATGTGTGGATTGGGAGTCTGCCCCTAGTCCATGACTCATCTACACGCTTCTCTGTTCTTGCTTTCTTCTTCAGGTCAAGCAAGTTTAGAAATACATTCCTAAAAGTAAACAAAAGTCTCCACAAGCTTCTGGTCAGAGCATTAGTCATTTATGACAAAATGCAAACCACCTAATCAATGAGTCTTGTAGAGTAATTCTTTGAGTATACTCACTATTGATGTTACTTGTAGTAATGGTCAACCTACTGATATCACATTTGTGCACATTGTGTTCTTTATAAGAGACTAAGGCTGCAGTCACTGTTATTACCATCTTTTAACTAAATTTCCCGTTCCACTTTCTGCCTTAAAAATATCTCTGTTAAGGAGAACATTAAGAAATTTGGTAGCAGGCATTATTCCACCAGTGGGTTATATGATTACTTCTGGGTTATATAATTGCATTCATAACTCACAGTCTTTGATGTTGACATTATACCTGCCATCTTTTTTTACTTTTACCTCTCTAGATTATTAGAAAAGTGGTAGGATAGTGCTAAGTCCTTAAAACTGACAAACAGTTCACTTGGGTAATTTATGACCATTAGTCACTTTGTCCACTTTTTGTACTTTTGCCTTTGTGATCCTCCTTTCTCTGCAAGACACAATTGTTAATCAGTTATCATCTCTGAGAAGCAAAACACTACCACTGTTTAAGAAAGCAATATATTGATTAGGACATTTTGTATGTGAAAAAAACAAAACAAAATTAAAAAACACCAACTTTACAATGCTTTGCATTATATAAATAAAGTTGCACATAGAAACATGTTCCCACTTGATTTGTATTAATTCTTTCTCTCTTACACTTTGTTCCTCTCTCTAAAGGATACAAAAGCAGATAGATATTCCCCTAGAAAATGACTTGAATTCGTACAAGCTAACAATTAAAAGATGATTTAGATGTACAACTTAACTTAAAAACCATACCAAATGTCTTAAAGAATAAAGTATAAGTGGTATACATTCCCCATAAACATTCATTGGAGGAAAAACAAACGTAAAAAAACGATAAGAAGGACACTTCTCCAGGACAGCACTTAATGAAAGAAATGTTAATGCGTGCTACCAAAGTTAAATAATAACCCTCCTAAAATCTGAGGACAGGAGTACATAGTAAAACAAAATCTCCCATGGGATCATAACTTTCTCTGTGGCATTATTCATGTATTAGCACACATTCCTTCCTGGCTTGTGGAATGATAACTGGAACTCTGCTGTCATTCAGGAAATACTAAATACAAGTGAAACTCTCAGTGGATACAATTAGAACATCAGCAATCATCCCACTCAACACATTAACCCAAGGGATATACTATAAATCAAAGTACGTGTCTTTAAGACTGCTACAAGGCTAATATCTAGCCATATCCAAAAACAATTCAAATGATAACAAAGCACATAACTGGCTAAAGTGAGGGAAGGGAGTAGGGAGAGGATTTTTGGTATTAAACCCACTGACAAGCAAGGTACTTCATAATTCTTTATTGGGACAAGTTTGCTTCATGATATTTACATAAAAAGGTTGAAGGTTAACTGCATAACTCCACTGGCAGGTGAACACAAATGATTTATTTTACATAGTATACCTTGTAGAAAACTTCCTATCTTTAGGATAGAGTCCCCAGAGCAATTGCTTCATCAGTTTCTTACATCTAGCAACTACTTAATGTACACATAAATAAGGTTATACTTCTTATCCTCCCTACCTACATTCAGCTATTTAAAGAGTATATGGATTTCACAGTGGTGCAGTGGTTTGCACTGAAGCCTCACACCAAGAGGTTCTCCAGTTCGACTCTCAGCTGGGGTGCCTTCTGTGTGAAGTCTGTATGTTCTCCTTGAGTTCATGCAGGTTCCCTCCGGGTGCTCCACATTACAAAGGCATGTGTTTGGAGCATTTCTCCCTGGGCCTCCCCTGAAAATTAGCTTGTTCCAAGTAGGATTTTGTGGTAAACAAATAAATAAATAATGTAAAACAAACATCATTCTTCACTCCTGCTGGGGTGGCAATGGAACAATTCAATTGTTACTAATTTAATGGATGCTAACTTGTTACTAATTTAATGGATGCTAGGGAAACTCTTCTTTCTACTACTGTTGACATACCATTATGTCTATATACTATGCTCATTCCACCCCCTCCCCCATTTATTCTTTCACAGGTTCCATTCAGTGTTCATTTATTTGACATTTGATTATCAGGAAAGCCCAACTGGGCATAAATCCCATTTTCAGCAGAATCCCATGGAGAAAAGCTCATAAGACATAATACATACACACACACACACACACACATATATATATATATATATATATATATATATATATATATATATATATATATATGATCTTGGAAACATATAAGTAGTGGATAAAAATAGCACAATTACATCAGAGACAGGCAAAGAACATACTTATGTATATATATTTTTCTAAGTATATTTAAATATTAAGTAGAAAGGAAAAGTAATAAGGTATAGGAGGTGCAGAAACAAAAACTTAACAGTAAGAAGAATGTTATAGGCTAAGAAAGGTCAATGGAAGGTAGAGAAGAAGAAGAGGGTAACAGAAAATAATTAAAGATGATGCAGCACAAACACAACATACTGGCTGAGTTGTTTGATAATTTTTAACTCTTAGACTGAGTGATGAAATGAAGAATTATAATAATAAAAGCATCTGTTTACTTCCAGCTCTCATATTTGATGCAGTAATTCAGTTGATCATAATGTATTTAAAAAAACAAGAGCTTTGTATTTCCCCCTTCAATGGGGCTTAAACTCACATGCTATATTCCTAGATAATATTGCTCATCATTCCAGAATGGCTTGGTGGTGCTGCGGTAGCGTTGTCACCTCACAATAAGACGTCCTGTTTGATTCTCAGCTAAAGCGTCTTCTGTGTGGAGACATGCGTGAATGGGCGTACCTTTGTTGAAAGTTGTATGGCAGGGCTGGCAACTCGGTACGTAAAAAGCTACTGCCAATCATTAGCGGACCAGAGTTCCGGTGCGGCAACCCCTAACTGGGAAAAGCCGAAAGATACAACAACAACAACAACTGGAAGTTAAGTTTACTTCTCAGATGTCTTTACTAGCTACAAATAATCCACCATTTTGTGAGCTATAAGAGTCTGCTGACCCTGATCAATACTTAAAAAGCAGCTATTTAGTTTTAACTCTTATATTTGATACAATGGATCATAAACCAGTTGATAGCCAAACACATTTTATTCTCCCTTTTGTAGTATTCAGAAATGCGGGATACTTGGACAAGAAAAGTACAGTTGTGTACACTTACAATAAATGTAGATATTCGAGTGTATTCACTGTTGCAGTCATAACACTTGGGTTATCCTGCCAGGGGTAGCCCTCAATCAGCCTGAATACCAGAGGCTTAGTATTTCTGCGACAGTTGCTGTCACTCCAGGACTGACGTCAGGTCGTCAGTGGTATAAATACAGGCAGCCAACGCCATTACATCAGTTTTTCTTGCCCCAAATGTCAGGATCCCCCAAATAAAGAGCTAGGTTATGGTGGAATCACACCACCAGTAGAAAGTAAATACCAAATAGCACTGTAAGGAGTGAGGAAAAGAGAGAGAGAGAGAGAGAGAGAGAGAGAGAGAGAGAGAGAGAAGGGGGATGGAGGGTGGGGAACCAGGACTGCAACAGTGAATACATTTGAACATCTACATTTATGGTAAGTGTACACAACTGTACTATGTTCTTCTTGTTTCACTGTCGCAGTCATCACACTTGGATTGATTACCAAACCTGAAGAAACAGGTGGAGGCTGTCAAGAAGAGTTGGGGCTGGATAGTATGCCCTGCAGGACTGCAGTTGCAAAGCCTGCCCTGGATTTGGAAAAGATAGGCAGGTGGTAATGCTTGGTGAAGGTATGAACAGAACTCCATGTTGCAGCCTCAAGGATGTCCCTGACAGGGACCCCTCTGAGAAAAGCTGCAGAGGTGAAAGTTGCCCTAGTGGAATGTGTTCTAACCCCCTGTGTGGGTGGTTTCCCATGGTGTTTGTAACAGAAATGGATACAGTGTGCTATACATTTGGAAATGGGTTTGTTTTGACATGGCCTTGCCCTCTGCCCTGCTGCAAAGCTAACTAGTAACTGGTCAGATTTCCTAAAGGGCTTAGTCCTATCCAGGTAGAATCTGAGTTGTCTGTGCACATCTAAAGCATGCAGGATCCTTTCCATCTTATTTTGAGGTTTAGGGAAAAATGTGGGCAAATGAATAGATTGGTTGAGAGCCACACTGGACACCACTTTAGGCATGAAAGTTGGGTTAGTCCTGAGGGAGACCCTGTCACCATGAAAAATGATTAAGGGTTCCACAGCCATGTGTGCTTGTAGCTCAGACACTCTTCTAGATGAAGGCTGTTTTCCAAGACAGGAATTTTAACTCTGATGAAGCTTCAGGCTCAAAGGGGGGGGGGGGGTGATCATTTCCAACACAAAGCTAAGGTCCCTAGCAAGGGTAGGGTCTGTTCTGGGTGGCCTTAAGTTATTAGCCCCTCTAAGGAACTGCTTGATGAGGGTGTGTGAAAAGAGAGGTGGCTCTGTGCTGTAATGAGCAGAGATGGCAGAGGCATGGATTTTAATAGAAGAGAAGGATACGCCCCTGTGAAGCAGATCTGCTATGTAATCCAGGATAAGAGGCAAGGAGGGCTGTGCTGGTTCAGCTCCTTTATCCTAGATCCAGAAGCAGTACCTTTTCCACTTGTCAGCATAGAGATTTCTAGTGCTGGGTCATCTGGCTTCACGTACAATATCCAGGACTTGCTTGCTTAGGCTGGGCACTGGAGGAAAGGTCAAGGAATAAGCCAGGCTGCCCGGTTCAGGGTCTGCAATTATGGATGCAAGAACTCTCCCTTCTGCTGGGTCAGAAGAGTTGGAATCTGAGGGAGGTGCCATGGAGGCAATTGTGACAGACTGCACAGTAGTGGGTATCAGTGCTGGCGTGGCCAGTCTGGGCTAGTCAAGATTGCCCTTGTTCTTTTCTCCCTTATTTTGAGTAGCACCCTTGTAAGAAGAGGTAGAGGGGGAAATGCATAGATCAAGAGGTTTACCCATTGAAAGGATAGGGTTATCCACTTTCCAGGCCTTGCTGTGAGGTTCCCTGGTGCAGAATTTGCTGAGCAGGTGGTTGTTGTGGGAGGCAAATAGGTCCACCTTCAGGGTACCCCGTATCTAGGTTACGAGGCTGAAGGTGTTGTGGTTTAATTGCCACTCATGTGGGTCTAGGAGAGTTCTGCTTAAGTTGTCTGCCAGAGAGTTTTGGTTGCCTGGCAGGAATTGTGCTAGCAGGTGAATCTGCATGGCTAAAGGCGTGTGCCAAAGGGTCATGGCTAGCCTGCATAGTGGGTAAGAGTGGGTTCCTCCCTGCTTGTTGATGTACCACATCACTGTGGTGTTGTCTGTTTTGATTAACAGAGGCCTCGGAGAGAGTAGGGGTCTGAAAACTGTCAGAGCATGCTGAACAGCTAGCATCTCTTTTTGGTTGATGTGCAGATTAATTTGATTTGGGCTCCAGTGGCCCTAAATGAATCTGCCATCCAGATGTGCACCCCAGGCATAGTCTGATGCATCTGTGGTTAGGGTCTGGGCAGCATGGGGTTGTGAAAAGGGAAGTCCCTTGTTGTGGTTGCATGCTGCTGCCCACCAAAGGAAGTCTTTCCTTAGACAAGGTATCATGGGTATAATAGTTTCCAGGTCCTGAGAATGTTGACACCAAAGGCTTTTTAAGTACCATTGAAGTTTCCTCATATGCAGTCTGGCATATGGAATTAATAGAATGCAGTAGGCCATGAACCCTAGAGCTTACAGGATTTTCCTTGTGGATAACTGGGTTCTGGTGGCCAGTTGAGAGAAGTAGCCTGTCAGATAGGCTTGTTTTTCTGGAGTAAGGAATGCCATCTGGGAAGCTGTGTCCAGGCTTGCTCCCAGGAATACAATTTTATGACTGGGGACTAGTTTGGATTTCTTTTCTTTTATAGTGTACCCCAGTGAAGTCAGTAAGTCTTTTACAAATGTCAGGTGCTGCAACAGCTTTTCCTGACTGTCTGCCTGAATCAGGCAGTCGTCCAAGTAGGGATGAATTTGAATATTTATTTGTCTGCAAAAAGCAATGGCTGGAGCCAGGCATTTTGTGAAAACTCTGGGAGCAGTGGAAAAGCCAAAGGGAAGTGCAGAGAACTTATAATGCATAGATCCTGCCCTGAAACGTAGATATTTCCTGCAAGAGTCTCTGACTGAGATGTGCAGATAGGCCTCTTTTAGGTCTAGAGTGGCTAACCAGGCATCTTTGGATAGTATAGGAAGAGACTGCTGGAGGGTGAGCATTTTGAATTTTGGTACAACCAGGAAGGTGTTTAGAATGGATAGATCTAGGATTGGGTGCCAGGTGCCCTCTTTTCTGTGTACCAGGAAAAGTCTGGAATAGAAACCTTGTCCAATCTGGTCTGCAGGAACAGGCTGAATTGCCCTCATGGAAAGCAGGGAATGAACTTGGTTTTGTGCCTCTGCCCACTGGTTTGAAGGAAGATCTGGGAACCCTTCTGGGGTTGGCAGTGTGTAGAAATAAAATTTGTACCCCTGGAATGCTATGTTGAGGACCCATTGATTGTTGGTGATGGAGGCCCAGTTTTTTTGCATCGGTGGCAATTTTTCCTCCTAGGTGCACAAGCAGGTGGGCAGAGGTAAGAGGTGGAGTTGAAAAGTCATTGTGAATTCTTTCCATAAGGGGGTGGCTTGGCACTCCCTGTTTTAGAAGTGGAGGTACTCCATTGCTTAGATCTCTGCATTCCCTGGGCCTGCTATCTGGGGGGGTCTGCTTCTCCTAGGTCTAGTCTGAGCCGGCCTAGAGGGGGCTGGAAAGGACCGGTGTTTTGAGGGGCAATGCCTACTGAATCTTGGAGGCTGGACTTGCAAATAGCCTTTAACTGTCTGCATAGATTTAGCTTTTTCTTCCATCTTTTTTAAAACCTCTTCTGTCTTGGTGCCAAACAGATTGTCTTTGTTCAGTGGTACGTCCAATAGTTTTGATTTGACATAGTCTGACAAGGTCTGTTCCTTAAGCAAAGCATGCCTTCTAAGTACAGAACCTGTGACTGCAGCCCTGCAGGATGCTTCTAGGGTGTCAAATCCACATTGCCGGGTATGTTTAGTAACTTGGCTTGCAGAATGCATAAGCTCATGTAATTCTTTATTTTCTGCACAATCTGGAAAGGTAGATCATTTTTGTTTAATAAGTTACATAGTATGTTGCTGGTATTTCAGCATGTGGAACTTACAATTTAATACTCTAATGGCAAGAGTTGCAAAGGTGTATACTTTTTTACCCCATCTATATAAAGCTTGGGAATCCCTGTCAGAAGGGGTGGGATATTTAGCTGTGGTTGCTTTTATTCCTTTAGGTCCTTGGGAGATGACCTCTGGGTCAGCAGTAGGACTTTTGAAAAGAAATCTGTGTGAGTCAGGGACTCTGTAATACCTGTCTGGTTTCCTGGGAGCAGGAGGTAGAGTATCAGGAGTTAAACTGAATTCCATGAAAACATCATCCACAACATCCAGAACAGGAGGAATAGCTAAGGGTCTGGGCTGTGGTAAATCTAAAAATTCCCTGAGTCTCTTTTTGGACTGAGGATAATCCTGGCATTCCCAATGGAAATGCTCTCTCAAGGTATGTAGGGTTTCATCAAAAGAAAAGTCCACTGGAGGAGAGGCAGAAGAAATGGATTCCTCTGAATCTGAATCCTCATAAGCAGATAAGGGCATGTCTTCATAATCAGAAACCTCAGAGTCGTCAGACTGTTGGTCAGATAAAGCTGCTGGGGACAAGTCTCTTTTTCTTTTAGAAGGGGTAGGCTGGCTTCCCCTAATCAGCATGATAAGGTCTTCAGCCATTTTAAGCATTTGAGATTGAGGCATGGAAGCAGGTACTTGAGCTTGGGTCTTCGTTTTTTTTGGCGTAGTTCATACCCTGGGCCTTAGAAACTTGGTAGTTTTAGAAAGAACTGAAGACGCGAAAGAAATTGTGGGTTTGTGTCAAATATTGGTAGTGTGAAGAACTTCCTCGGAAGGCGGTGCCTGCACAGTGGCTCCGGACTCATCCAAGTTAGAGACATACGCAGCTTCCTTAGTCAAAGAAGAGTCTCATGGCACACTGGACTCTGAACGGGTCTCGGTAGCGGCTTGTGAATCCATAGAAGCAGGCATCAGGGGCTGTGAAAGCGCCTCATTGTGTACCGGTGAACTGGTGACTAGCTTAACGGAAGTGTCACCAGCAGTTTTGAACCTGTGCAATCTGTCTCTGTCTTTATCCTTATTCTTTTTGGAAGATCAGTAGTCGGATGGCTTACCAAAGCCTTTTCGGAATACGGAGATCGAGAGCAAAGTATTTAGCTACAATAAGGGCCTAACGATGTATAGTTCTGGCATTGAATAAAGCACAAAACCGACAGCGAGGAATGCCGTGGTCTGGGCCTAAACAAGTGATGCAGTAAGAATGGAAATCTTGGTGTGGTATTTGCTTTCCACAGGCGAGACAATTGTTAACTTTTTCTGACATCGGTTAGAGTAAGAAACAAGGATCCCCAATGGGGTACTTAGCTTTAGAAGATTTCAACTTTAATTTCTGAAATGAAAACTCAGGTAGCAGCTGACCGTCACTCCGGCAAACTGCTTCGGTTTCAGGCTCCTCGTCAAGAAAGACAGATGTAATGGCGTCGGCTGCCTGTATTTCTACCACTGACAACCTGATGTCAGTCCTGGAGTGATAGCAACCGAAGCAGAAATACTAAGCCTCTGGTATTCAGGCCGACTCCCTGGCAGGATAACCCAAGTGTGATTACTCCAACAGTGAAACACGAAGAACATAAGTAGTTGTTATGATCAATGGTGAAGCAGTAGCTCACTGATAATACCCCAATATATGCTGGGAAACAAGTTTCCTGCCTTCTCAGATCAAGGATTAAGGATGTCTTAAGATCATTTAAGAGTCTTTAGGGCTCTAGGACTGAGTTTGACCTTGCTGTGGTCAAACTAATGATCAATGACCTTAGGCATTGAACATTGCAGGAAATGCAGCATATGGTGGAACTTTTTCTAAATCTCCTGTATACAGGTAAGACAATGGCATAAAGCAAGATCCGACTCCCATCAAAGAATGCACATAAACATACATGAAACAATAATTGGCTTCAGTAATTAAATTCACTTCCTATGCCACACAAGGAAGTTTCAGTTTCTCTTTCTACATGGAGGGAGATGTAGATACGTGAAATTTTATTCAGCATTTCAAGGGATGCACCCCACTTCTCTTTCCAGGTAGCTTGAGTCCTGACTATAAAGTTTGGTGTTCTCTTGGTGTCTTTCCTAAGCAAAGTAAAATGAATGGGTATTCTGTCCTAGCACCTGAATACTACATTAAAGTGATGGCATTTCTTGTTAACACCTGTAATCTGAATATAAAATGAAAACAACTGGGAGCCTTTCCTACTACTCCAGCTCGTGGGGATTTATACAGCCTAAGAGATCTGCATCAAAGACTCAGTCATCATGCCACAGAATCCAAGCTACATCACCTATCACCGAGTATAGCCTAAAGGGATGATCACAGGAATCTCCTATTTTATAAATATTAAATGTAGTGTTAGGACCTATACACATGGAACATCAGTGATGTACATTAATGAAGAAATATTGCACTCCTTCATCAATTAAAATCAACTAAATGTTATAGACTTTCACTCCCTAGTCTGTTGTTGTGCATTGTCCATGGCTCCATGTGAACATGACTTATTTCTTTAAAATTTCACAAATGTCAAAACAGAGGACAGTATATTAATATAAGGGGATGTTTAACTACATATCAACAAGCAGAACTACAGCTGGAACATTGACACATCCCAGATACTGGGAGAAACTACAGATTGCATCAGCTCATGAGTATCCCCATAGAAGCAAAATATTCATGATAATGTCCTTACAAGTCAGGTGGCAGTTTTGTCCACCTACCCCTTCATCTACCCCCCCCCCCCCCCAAAATCTGGCTCATGATAGGATCATGTTTACCACTATAATGAAAGCAAGTGTTATTCAGAATCATACTACCATGCTTTTGAAGAAAAACTTTATCTGTTTCTATTCCATCATTAATTAAATGCATTGGCAAGAATGTACCCATCATATGTTCATAGGTTCATAGGTAGGTACTAGGCTATCGGCCCAAGGGTTTATGCAAGCCTAGCCAACAAGGTTCCCTGGCTTACGCCACCCAAGAAAGTTATTTTCCTGTGCCACTGTCGAGCACAGACACAAGTGATCCATGGGGTGTATTTCCTATTTCCCATCCACTCATCAAGATTTTTCTTATTTTATTTATTTATTATTTTACATTTGTTGACCGGGCTAGTCTAGCTGGACATGTATCCGTTTTCAGTAGAGGCCCGGGGAGAAAAGCTCCAGTACAGGCAATAAACAATGATTTGGCACATAAAGCATTAATATGAGTAAACAATACAAGGTAAAAAAAAAAAAGAAAATCAATTTCAACACAAAAGAAATACTAAAAATAGGAGATAAACTTATAATATATACTACTGTATTAGTCTTATAAAACAGAAACAATAACACTACTACTAATATATACTACTGTATTAGACATAAAACAGAAACAATAACACAAGATGAAGTTAAAAAAGGTTGCTGGTAAAGTCTACTTCTCAGATATAACTCTCAAACTATTGAAAGTGTTTGTGAGGAGCTCAGTAAAGGGAAAGGGGAGGAAAATTAGGTAAATGAGGACATGGTTTCAGTCGGGATTAGCACAAGGACACAACCACTGTGCTTTAAGATGTTCTCTGATGTGTTTTTTGAAAAGAGAGGTAGAGTTTTGATTAGTTATTTCTTGAGGGAGTTGATTCCAGTTTTTACCTATGGAATTTGAAAATAATGAATCTCCAGCTTTATTATATGATTTAGTTAGGGATACTAGGAGTTTATTAGCAGAGCGTAGTGTGGCAAGGTTTTTATATGGGATTATCAGTTTTGAAAGGCTAGGGGTGGCATCAGGGTAGAAGAGGGTCTTTTGAATGATGAGTAGTTGTTGATAGAGTAAGTGGTTAGTTAGCTCTAACCAGTCTAGCTGTTTGAGGTTAAGACAGTGGTGTGTTCTTAGGGGAGTAGCAGTAATGAATCTGGCTATGCTATTGTAGCAGATAGAGAGTTTGGTAATGTTATTTTTGGATAAGTTAGTATAGATAGGTGAGGCATAGAAGAGGGTGGAGATCAGGTGTGTCTGAGCAATGTTTTTTCTAGCTACTGGGGTAAGAAAGGGTTTAATTCTGTAGAGAGTCCCGATTTTTTTGTTGACAGCTTTAATAGTGGTGTTGATGTGTTCATCATAATTGAGACTGTTATCAATAGTTACACCTAGTAATCGAGTGGTCTTATCAGGGTTAATACTGGTTGCATTATTCGAGGAGATAGTAAAGAGAGGTGTGGGAGATTTATGAGTGGGAGTAAAGAGAAGAAGCTTAGTTTTTTGGGGTTAAGGAGGAGGCAGTGTTGCATAAACCAATTTTCGACAGTTAAGAAGACTGTTTGGGTGAGGGACTGGAGGGAGGGAATATTTTAGCAGTGCAGATTAAAGTTGAGTCATCAGCATATTGAATGCAGGTGGCTTGTGGTATATTGAGATGTAAGTCATTGATAAATAATGAAAAAAGAAGGGGGCCAAGGATTGATCCTTGTGGAACACCAATATTTACTGGGAGTAAGGAAGATAGGTTGTTCTCCCATAGGACTGCTTGTTGCCTGTTATGGAGATAGCTCTTAAACCACTGTAGCGAGTGTGGGCTGAGAGAATAAAGGTTTAGTTTGTCAAGAAGTATATTGTGGTTAACCATATCAAAGGCTTTTGAAAGATCTATGAATAGTGCTGAGGAGAAACGATTTTTGTTTCTATTATTATTTATGGAGTCAGAAAAGGAAAGGAGGGCAGTTGTAGTGCTGTGGAATGGTCTGAATCCATGTTGACAGTCGGCTAGAAGTTTGTTTTGAAGAAGGTAGTTAAGAATTTGTTTATGAACACATCTTTCCATAATCTTGGCTAATGGGGAAAGTAAGGCAATAGGGCGAAAATTTGAGAGTTCAGTTGATGAGCCTCCTTTGTGTAGAGGAATTATATGAGATATTTTCCATAAGGTGGGGATTGTTCCCTCAGTGATAGTCCTATTAATCAGTATGGATACTGGATAATTGATAGCTTTTGCAGCTATTTGTAGGTATTCGGATGGGAGTTGGTCAGCAGATGGGGTGCAAGGTTTGAGTTTTTTAAGAAGCTTATAAATAAGAGATGTAGCAACGGGTTGAATCTGAAAGGTCTTGGATGAGGGTAGAGAGGTATTTGGTAAGGAAGCAGTAGATGTGGGTAATGAGTTAGCTAGCGATTGAATGGCTTCTGTAAAATACTTATTAAAGGCTTCAGGGATCTGTGTAGCATTGTTGAGATGAAAGCCTGAAGGGGTAGGAGTAGGTGAATGTCCAGGTTTAAGAAGTTTATTAACACTTGACCAGAATTTTTGAGGGGTTTTTTGACTGCTTTGAAGAGTGCTAATGAGGAAGAGTGCTAATGAAGAACTTTGCTTGACATAGATGGGTAGCCTGTTCAAGAGTATGGGAAGTCTCTGGGATATGAATCTATCCCTCCAGCATGTCCTGTTTATTGTAGTGACAAGGTTTAGGTCCCTAGAGCGTGTAGCTCGGAGGGATTGGGATTTCTTTAGGTGTAGCATGTCCAGCAGCTCTGGGTTTGACATAGCTTTATATGTTAGGCAGAGATCACCTCTGAGTAGGCAATATGCTACGGAGTAAAGCTGGAGTTTTTTGAGGCGGTCAGTGTAGAGCATTTGTTTGAGTCCAGTAATCCTCTTTGTGAGGTACGTCTGTGGCCTTTCCAGCTGCTGCAGATGTCTTGTGAGGTACATTCCAAAAGGGGCATTGTACTCTATAATGGGTCTAATGAGTGATGAGTAGAGGGTAACGATGACCTCTTTTTTCCTGGAGAAGAACCCTTTTATGATTAGGTGTGCCACGTAGAAGGACTTCCTGACTACTGTGGCGATGCGACTATCAAAGGAGAGATTACTGTCCACCTGGGTCCCAAGGTCTCTTATCACGCATTCAGTGTTAAGTAGATTGCTGCCTATGTGGTAGTTCATGGGTACAGAGTTTTCACCAAAGGGGATGACACTGCACTTTTTGGCATTGAGCTTGAGGCCATGGCTCTGACACCAGGCATCTGTCTCAGAAAGGCCCTTCTGTAGGATGTTCACATCATTTGGGGACTTGACTATGGCTCTTAGTTTGCTTAGTATTTATCAGACACAACTACTGTAGAAAGTTAAGTAAGAAGCTTGTCTGGTAGAACCTCATGCCTAATAGCTAGTTTAATAGAATGATTACAGCCTTTAAAATATATAAATTTACCCTCAATCATGTAAGAAATTAACACTTACACTTAGATAAGATAAAACCTCAGGTGTCCTTAACTTGATGACTATGACTGAGAAGCACAGAAGCTTTGTTTAACTGTTATAAGGAAATATGGGTAAGAATCAGGAATGCAGTGTCCTGAATGATAACAATATCACCTTCTTGGACACATGGAATATTTATCATACCTTAACAAACAGGCTCATTGTCAGATTTCAGCCCCCAGGAATGAGTGCAGCAAACTTCCTGGATCCCCATGATGAGGTCTTACACATCTATCCTTACCAAGTAATGACAATTCTAATTAAAGTGAGAAGCACAGGTTCTGTTGAACTAGATGGTATTGTCTCTATGCCATAATACCTGACCTAGCCACTGGGATAGAGTTAACTAACTCCATATCTATAGGCATATATGTCCCTAATGAGTTAACTAACTCCATATTTATGGGGACCTTTTGTCCCTAAAGCGTTAACTAACTCCATATCTATGATCACATATGACCATAGAGATATCTAACTCCACATCTATAGGCACATATGTCCCTGTAGAGGTAACTAATACCATATCTAGGGCCACATATGTCACTATAGAGTTAACTAACTCCATATCTACAGGCAGATATTCCCTATAGAGTTAACTAACTCCATATGTGTGGGCACATATGTCCCTATGGAGTTAACTATATCCATATCTGTGGGCATACATGTCCCTATAGAGTTAACTAGCTCCATATTTATGGGCATATATGTCCCTGATTCATAGCATCAAGCAACAGTGGTCCCCATATATAGGTTAAAATGTTCATAGGTAATTACTAGACTAACAACCATAAATGGCATTTTAATCTTAGTCATGTCTCCCAAATATATCTGACAGGTTTTGATACCCTTCATTTTATAGGTGGCATAGCTTGAATATGGGTGACAGAGCATTTACAAGCTTCTTGTGTCTAATAGAGACACAGGTGGTAGACCGAGGCTAAATTTATGATCAATTTCCCATCCACAGATCGAAGCTGCACTTGTACCAGTGTAAGAAAAACTCTGTTTCACACGGATGAGAAGCGTGTTCCATGGAAAGGGTAAAATGTCTTATTTATGTTGCAGATAAGGTTTAGGTCACTACATTTGATGTTTCTAATGCCCATAAGGTTGATCCATTAATGAATCAGACAATTATAGACTCATAGAACAGGAGGATACAGAACGTCTACTATTTGATATGTAATATGCAGTTAAACTAATGGAAGATACTATATGCTGAATCTTCATTTCTGAGACTGTGACATTCACATTAGATGAAGGAATTCTGTGATGCTGCTTACATAGATGGATTTTGTGGCATTTTTCATTTTGCCCCAAAATAGCATTATTAACAATCTTAGGGTACTTAAGATCATCAGCCCTAAAGTCTCTAATACAGCACCCTGTCTTCAGATGACTTCAGAGATAAATCTAGGAAGACTCCAAGGAACTTTTATTTCTTTACCACAAAATGTTCTGAATGGAAATAAATCAAGACATTTAGTAAAGTTTAGACTTTTTATTCACAAGTAGCTAGGCTTCTTCAGAGCAAAAGAACACTTTCAACCTGTTTTTCTTTTAAATAATAAAAAGACAGTTGTCACATGATAGAAAAACACTTGTTAAAATCCATAAACAGTTTAAAACTGATTATGGCAAGAATCACTTATGCATTTCCAATATATGTACTTTGTCATATTATATGTATACCAAAGAAATAACAGGCAGATCTCCACATGAAATAGTATGCTGAAATATAATAACAAACAAAATACATTAAAAATGGTGTTAAGTTAGCAGACCAGAAACCTATTCTTTGTTTTAATAGGCATTTTATACTCAGGTTATCATTAAGTCCTGGGGGTTGTCTGCTACTATTATGCCACCATTGAAGTTCATGAACCTCTAGTAGACTTTTATAACAACCTTCCTTATAGTCTAGCCTCACTGGGTTTATTACAAAAAGCAAGGAACTTATTACAACAAGGAAAAATCATACTGTGTCGAAACAAAGAGTATTTTTATTTGTCTTGTCTACATACAAGCAATCATACACTCTCCATAAACGTTTTCTAGATGGCTCCTAAATTGTTCACAGAAGACCTGTACAGTCATGTCAGTAAATGTATAGAGATAGCTGGGCTTACCAGAAATAAACCCAGAACCAACTCTGAAACACAAATCACCCTGGTGGAATCCAAACTCATAGCCAAGATAAGGAAGTGCTATGCCCAACATGATAAAAACACTTTCAGTAATTGGAGCAAACAACTTAGAGGGCAAATTATGTCTACTAAAGCCAAATTTGAGGTAAAGATAGCCTCCCAGACAAAGGTAACCAAAAGGCTTTCTTTATCTATGTCTGAAACCTCAAAGGCAGCACACAGCAGTGTACAGAACGCATTGTAAATGGAGCCACCTACATGGAATCAGAAGATATAGCAAATCTGCTGGCTGATAAATTCAGTTCCAATTTTACCCCTCCTCCCCCCACTGGCCACCCCACAGTAAGTGCCATCAAACAAAATTCCTCCAACTATCACCAGGGAACAGGTCCAAGATGTGCTCTCTAAAGCCAAAAACCCTACATCAATGGGCCCTGATAATATCCCAGTATGCTTTCTAAATCATCTAAAACATGACCCTTTGGGATCACTGGAGTTACTGATTAACTGTAGCCTCCAGGCAGGCTGTGCAACATGCAAATGGAGAGCTGCAACAGATGATGGGCCATCAAAGAACCCTTGGAACTACAGACCAATATGTCTGACTGGACTCATATGCAAATCCATGGAAAGAATTATCACGGAAATGATTAATGAGGGTATAAAAAAACCTTCAAACACTGAATTCAACTCAGTTTGGTTTCGTCAAGGACAGATTATGCCTACTCAGTCTGGTTGACTTGTTTGAGAAGGGCAAAATGGTGCATACTGCCAACCTTTAACTGGCTAAGGTGTTTGATATAATAGTCCATTCAGGTATTGTAAACAAACTCATAGATATTGGCATAAACCCCCATGTTACCTGCTGGGCAGCCTGCTCTCAGATGGGGTGCAGGAAGTTAGGATAGGACAGATCACCTACACAAAGAAGCCGGCCACTAGTGGAGTCCCTCAGGACTCTGTATTGGGTCCACTCCTTTTTCCCATTTACTTTTCAGAAGTCAAGACCAATGTCAAGGGCCTCTGGCTAACCAAGTTTGCAGATAACTGCAAACTAGGAGCAGTCATGAAATTCCCCCAAGGCACTAATGTCCTACAGGAAGGACTAACACAGACAAATGACTGGTGCAAAGCCATAGTTTAAAACTTAATGCCAAGAAATGTATAATAGTACACTTTGGGAAGTCAATCACCCTAGGCAATTACCTCATCAATAACATACCCCTAAGATAAGAACCAAATGTCAGGGATTTAGATATCTATGCAGATAGCAACCTGCTTTTGGCCAGCAAGTGTTTAAGGTAGTAAGGAAATAATTTTATATTGTTCAACTTATAAACAAGGACATGCCATCTAGGTTCAAGGAAGTCATTATTCCACTGTATTCAGCACTCATCAGGCCCATCATCAAGTAAAGCACCACTTTCACTATATATCTGACCAGGGACCTGCAACAACTGGAACATCCACAGATGTTCATCATAAAAATAATACAGAGAGTAAACAGCATGTCCTATGCAGACTTGCCTCAAAGCTCAATCTCTATACTCTGTTTGCTAGAGACTGTTCAGAAGTGATCTATGGCTGTCATACAAGGCATCCTTGAATCCCACTCACATGGACCTTTTGCATATATGCAAAATGAATAGTATCCGAATTACTTAACCAAGAGACTTAAACTTTGGTTGCAACACAAATAGGACTCATTGGAGGGATAGGTATGTGTCTCAGAGAATTCTTCTCTGGAACAGGCTTCCCATCGATGTGAAGCAGAGCTCTTCCCAGACACTATTCAAGAGAAACATGGACCACTGGATGGGAAATCAGAAATACACCTCAGTATAATGGACAGGTGCAGCCTGTAAATCTTACCCTAGCTTACATATACCTCCCAAAATAACCTCTAAGGCACGTAAACATGTGGATTGGGATACAATTAGGATGCTTGGCTAGGCTTATGAAGTCCTCACTGGTCATTAGCCTACTATATACCTATGAACCTATGAATCTATAGAAAGTGTCACAGGTAAAACATGTCTGTTGATGCAAAGCTGGATGTTTATAAGCTCCAAATGTCCTATCAATGTGAGGGAGATAAAGGACTGGACTCTTTAAATGAAAGTGCAATGTGAGAAAATTCCACTTTGGAGACTGTTAATAGATTTATTCAAAATATCACTTAGCGATCTGATGCCTGCTTCTCAATTAAACATTTTACCTTTTAATTAGTTTCAAGATTTTTTTCTTGTTTCAAAACTATCAACAGATGTAGTGAGGCAAAATGCTTGAGAACAATTCCCATTGTTATGTCTTTATGTCTGTACACATCCCATTACCATGTTTTTCCTTAAAATGGGTATAGACTTGGATTCCCTATCTTTTGTAACTTCTCCTGCTATAAACTCAACCACAGACTTTTTATATATCCTTTCCAAAAATAAATTAATGAGCTGACCCACCTCACTAAAAACATACATCAGTTTTGACAGTAGTTTAGATACATAAACAGACTTTTAACAACAACCTTTTTATTTATTTCCTGCTTTGATGTTAACTTGGATACATGCATAAACTTGCCTTTAAAAACATTTTATATACACATTTATATCTATTATCTATCTATATAGATAGATAGGTAGAGATATCGATACATCAATTAAAAAAATTATAAACAAATACCAGCCTGAATCCTGTTTTCTTATATTTAATAAGAATGCAAAGTGATCTTTGACATAAACCTTACATAAGATTTGTCAACTGTTTATTTTAATAATTTGTATGTCAATACCAAGAGTAATCAATCCTCTACAATTAGTTTCCCCTATTTTGGTGTATGTATATATTTATTTTTATTTATTTTATTTGAAGTTTGCGTGCCAGGATAATTAATTGGGCCGAAAGAGCCCATTTTCAATGGAGTCCTGGGGAGAAAAGCTCCACAGATACAATGTCAAATATGCAATTAAGAATAAAACAGAATGCAGTAGTATAACTGTTACATAGCATTTTGTTAGAGTGTCAGAAGTAGTACATATAAGCAAAAGATAATGTTAAAGCAACATGAAAAACAAGACAGAAGAGCTTAAGCAACAATACATATAAGCTGACAAATTTTAGTTGTCTATGTACACAAGCAAATGGAAAAAGTGTTAAGTAAAATTTTAGCTAGTAGATATGTACAGAGAATATTTACATAAATGGTAGCTACAATATGAATGTTCCCATAGGAGGGAAGAGTTGTGGAGTAGGGGGTGAGTAGTAGCTGGAGGTATTATGCAGGATGGGTACAGGAGCATTCCCAGAGAGAAGATAGGTGTGAATGGAGGAGAGATTTAAAGATTGAAAGGCTGTTGGTATTGCGGATATGAGATGGGAGTGAGTTCCAGAGGCGGGCCAGGGAAAAGGAAAGTAAGAGTTTGCCTGCTGGACGGGCTGGTTTGTGGAGTTGAACTAGGTTCTGAGTGTTGGTTCTGAGGGGTCTGTTTGGGTGGTGGATGGTGAAGGCTGAGGAGAGTGAGGGGCAGAGTGAGGGCTTGAAAATGAGTTTGTGAGCATGAGTAAGTTGAGTGTAGGTAAGGTAGTTAGGGAGCTCTAGCCAATTTAGTTTGTGGAGGGCAGTACAATGATGGGAGGAGGATCTAAGGCCAGAGGTGAATTTAGCGATTTTGTTGTAGCAGGAAGACAGTTTTGTTTTAGTAGAGGATTTTAGGTTAGTTAAGAGTGGGGCAACATAAAGGAGAGAGGGGATGAGGTATGTGGTAGATAGGAGGAATCTGGTGGATGGGGAGAGGAAGCGGATATGCCGGTAGAACAAACCAAGTTTCTGATGTGTTTTTTTAATGTTAGTTTGTATGTGGGAGTCAAATGTGAGCTGGTCATCAATGAGAGCTCCTAGCAGTTTGGCATTGGAAACGATTTCTAGGGATGTGTTAGTTTGACTAGTTATGAGGAAAGAGTTTATGTCAATGGTTATTCTTTTTGATGGGGTAAATAACATGAGTTTGGTTTTTGATGGATTGAGAGCAAGATGATTGTCATGCATCCATTTTTCAGTGGTCGAGAAGGCATCTTGAGTTAGTTTTATAAGGGAGGGAATGGAGTTTGCAGCGCAAATAATAGTTGAATCGTCTGCATACTGGACTATTTTAGCATTTGGGATGTTATGGTGGAAGTCATTAACGAAGATGTTGAACAATAAGGGACCTAATATGAAGCCTTGGGGTACACCAGTGACAGTGTTAAGGTAAGAGGAGGTGGATTTCTTCCATTTGACAGATTGCTGTCTATTGGAAAGGTAACTAGAAAACCAGTTGATGCAAGAGGGGGAAAGATGTAGGGTAGAGAGTTTGGTGAGTAGCAGGGAATGGGAGATTGTGTCGAAGGCCTTAGAAAGGTCTAAGAGGAGAGTGGAGACAGTATAGTTAGAGTCTCTAGCTTTATTTACAGTTTCGAGGAAGGAGAGAAGAGCAGTGGTAGTGCTATGACCGGGTCGAAATCCATGTTGTGTTGGGGTTAATAGGTGATTGCTGGTCAGGTATGGTAGTAGTTGTATGTGGATGCATTTTTCTAAAAGTTTAGAGATGGGGGATAAGATGGCAATAAGTCTAAAGTTGGAGATGGTGTTGTTGTTACCTCCTTTATGATGGGGAATAATGTATGCTTTTTTCCAAATTTGGGGTACATAACTTTCCTGGATTGACCGATTTATAAGTAAACAAATGGGGAAGGCAATGGCTTCAGTAGCTATCTTTAGGAAGAAGGAAGGGATATTATCGGGGGCGTTAGAGCAAGGTTTTAATTTAAGAAGCAGTTTTTTTATAGTACTTATGGGTATAGGTTTGGGGCAGAAGAGAGGGAAGTCGGAAGTGGTGGAGTTTAGGTTAGGAGGGGTAGTTGTAGCTGGGGGAGTAGAGTTATTACTAAATGATGATGTTAATTTAGATATAGAATCAATAAAGAAGCTATTGAATTGGAAGGCAAGGTCGGTATCAGAAGTATTTTGATCGGGTTGTGGGTTTTCCTTTTTGCCAGGGTTGAAGAGGGAGGAGATACTATTCCAGAATTTTTTTGGGTTAGTCTTATGATTATTTTGGAGGGTGATATAGTAGGATTTGCGGTCAGAATTGATACGTTTTTTTGCTCTGTTGCGGAGTAATTTGTATTCGTTTAGGGAGGCTAGGGTTTTGTATTTGTAGTAGTTTTTCAAGGCTTTATCACGAAGGCGCATGACCGCTAAGGTGTCTTTTGTTAACCATGGGATAGTTTTGCTCTTGATTCTTTTTGTTCTATGGGGGGCTAAGGTGTCGAGAAGGTTTAGAAATGATGTATTGAAATAGGTGACAGCTTCATCTAGGGGTAGTGTGTTTAGGGGACCCCAAATGAATTAAGTAGGTCACAGAAGGTGTTTTGGTTGAAGTTTTTTAAGGAGCGTACAGTGATGGTTGTGTGTGACAGCTGTAGAGAGGGAGAGTAATGGCAAGCAAAGGTAGGAAAGTGGTCACTGAGAGGGTCAGGGAGTGTACCGCTGCTTGAGATAAGGTGTGGGTGTGATACTAGAATCCAGTCTAGGGTGCTTCCGCAGGAAGTGTGCTTAGATGGTCTGGTTATAGAATCTATTAACTGGTGAAAGTTATAAAGGTTAATATTTTGGGGATTTGTTGGGCATTGGACAGAGGACCAGTTAATGTTAACGTCACCTAGGATGACAGTTTCATTAGTGATGTTGGTGGAGAGCCAAGAGAGAATGTCCTCAAGAAATTGTATATTATCACCAGGAGGGATATAGAGGGAGGCTAAGCATATTGTTTTGTGCTTGTTCAGATGGAGTAGGGCTAGAAGTAGTTCGGCATTGGCAAATTGGGGAACTGGTTTAGTATAAGAAGTAATAGAAAAGGAAGAGGAGTAGAGTAGAGTAGAGCTACACCGCCTCCTTTTCTGTGGGTTCGATCTTTCCTGATAATGTTATAGTTGGGGAGAGTTATTTCTGAATCTTTTATGGAGGGTCTTAGCCATGTTTCAGATATAGACAATATATCAGGATTGTTGTGGAGAAGCCAGGCATGGAGGTTTGGGATTTTGTTGCATATACTTTGAGCATTTAATGCTGAGAAGGTGAGGGTTTTTGTAGATGAAGGTGTGTTTGTTGAGGAGTTGATGTTAGGGGGGCCAGGGTTAGGATGTATGTCACCTGACAGTAGGGTAGAGAGGACTAGGTAAAGATGAAAATAAAGGTAATTATATATAGGTAATATATCTGTATATATATATATATATATATATATATATATATATATAAGATTTGTTAACCTGGTAATGTCAGTGGGCAGAAGTTCCCCTTTTCAGGGATAACTCAGGAGAACTTTCTTGTTAAGTAGCTTTCTCAGAGTCATACAGTTTGGCAACTATAGGGAATCAAACTATGGACTACAAAAAGGAACTCTTAATGGCTCGTAGCCTTAATTCACTCTTCTATTAGACCAAGTTCAAGTTGTTCACAAACATTTATTTTCTATAGCTTCCTGAGTAAAAGTTGTGACTACTTTAATACCATCTAACCCACATATCTTAATAATTAATTATTTCCTGTGAAATCGATCCTGTAAAATTCAAAAAATCAGTACTCAGGTTTAGGTCAACGACAATCTCATCAAATTGTTATTTTGAACCTCTCTATACTAATCATCAATATTAACAGTTACACACTAAAACACTGTGATACAATTCACGCTATTAAAAAAATTCAGTTTCCATTCTTGAAGTCCAGGATTGGCAAATGTGGGGGCTATAGCTTATATAGCAACCTTTGTTTAAACTAAAGTCCACTTAAAGTACAAACACAGTTGCATATAACAAATGTTGTCAGTTTCCACATAATACAAGTATATCATTGTACTGTGTAAGAAATTGTTTAATCAATGTAATGCCTTCTTCCTGTGGAATAGTGATGTGCACCGGTCCATACCTCTCAACTGTCCCTGATTTTAACACACATTTTTGCAGTGTTCCTCATAACATTTTTAACTTTCAGGTAAATCCCTGGGTATTACAGTCAATCAGAGTGTCATACTTCTTAATGCTCAGAAAATGCATGTTTATGCAAAACCTATCAATCCATTAACTTTTTGTAGTGAATTAGAGTAATATTTAAAAACTGTCCCTGATTTTGACCTTCCAGTATTTTTGGATTTATCCCAGAATTCTTAAGCAAATAAATTGAGATATTGTGTGGAGTGCTGAAATATATATGGCAGCTAATAAACTGTTCTAACATTCAAACTAAATTGTGATAGTTCTTCCAAAAGCCACAAGTCATTAATAAATTATTGTATCCTGTTTACTAAAATATTAAGTTTTTCATCCAAACATGATGCTAGTAGCTCATTTTACAAACTGAAAGGACCTACAACAGAGTGACATTAATATACTGGTCTTTGTTGATACATTAAAAAAGCACCAATTCTGTGATGTGCAACTTTTAAAAATGCAAAATGAAAGCGCCTATTATGCCCTTTTATCTGTTTGAAGGGGGAAAAGACAACTTCTCAAAGGTCACATAAATGAACTTGAAACAGTCTGAAAGCATGCTGGATGCTTGTCTCTGCAAACTGCAAACAGGGATCCTGATGAAGACAACTGCTGAGATAAATTAAAATATGGTTACATTGGGTCCTGAGGCAGACATACACTAAGGTCAAGCATTTACTGATGTCCTGGGCAGGGTACAGGCTAAATGTAAACAGGAAAACTGAAAAAGTTTCTGGTTCTCCACAAATCCACAGAGTCTATGGTACTTTTTCCAAACAAGGATGTGTTAGTATGCATCCTGTATGACCAAAGTAACCACTCAGGCCCCTTCTTCTGTCAAGGTAATGGGGAAATTAAGTAATCATTTTGAACTTCCTCTTCATAACAAAAGTGTTCTGAATTGTGAGGTCTAGAATGGGTCTATAAAGGTTTTCTTTTATACCAGGGGCAATATGTATCAGTTACCCCCTCATTTTTGATATTGTGGCACTAAATTTATTACCCTCTTGTTTATGACTTTTAAGGCTATGTCTAGGATGAGCTGTGCTTGGCTGGAGTGGGGGTCAGTTTAGGGTTAGGTTTAGAGTGTTAAAGTATAGCCATCTTCCAGTCCTTCAGAATGAATTCTCATCCAAAATATGGTGAGCAAGGCAAGCAAATCCTTTCGACACTAGCCAATTAATTGTAGGGGGGTAAGGTTAATAGGAGAATTGACTGCACTAATTTGAGGAGCTCCCTCTATTACTTGGGAACGCAGAACAGTGGGAAAACTGTTGGTATTAGCATTGGAAGGCTTGGAACTGTTGCTGCTACACTTTATGCAGAGCTTTTTTTGCCTCCTTTGTTGTTTTTCTAGGCTACTGTTGGTAAACGGCTGTTTACAAGTTGAATAACTACAGTTTAATGCTAATCATGTGGTAAGTGCAGCTTGGTTATGAAACATGGAGTGGTTATGCAATGCAGGTGAGACATGTGCCTTGCGGGGGGTGGGACCTGACTCAGCTTGTAGGGAACAGTGATAAGAATGTCAGATTTCAAAACACCTCAAAAGCTAAACTGCAGTGGGAATTTCATACTAAATATCTTGCTGTAAACATGGACGAGTGTGGGAGCTCTGCAACAAAAATAGTCAAAGGTTAAAGCAGCATTCTGTTTCAACACTTGCAAAATCTTATTACATAATGTATCAGAAATAGTATAAGGTGCATCTTAAGATTTATCATGTTGGAAGTTAAATTGTTGCATTTGTACTTTGCACAGCAACATCAACATCAAAATAATAAAATAAACAATACTTCACTCCACTCTTTGTATTTTGTTATTAATCTGGCTAACCCTAGCACCCCCCACCAATTCCATTAGTACTACAATGGTATCTGAGGCAAAATTTACTGCCTCCATTTTTTTCATTTGCTCTCTTTGTGAACGTGTATGCCTGTATGCAGAATATCATGGGACTTATTACTTATGTGGAGATTCATGACAAACAATCCTATACCACATGTATATAAAACAAGTGTGGCATTAAATAAAATGCTCATATTCATAATGTAAGTAATGCAGGCTATGAGTCATAGAGAGATGCTGTATGGCCTCTCAGTGCCACTGTTCAAGGAGGACACTTTGTGAAATGCCACAGAGATAATCAGTCACGTATTAGTCAATGGATAGTGTCTGCATACCAAGAAGGGCAGCTATAATGGGACAAATAGTACTACATTACAATAACAAGCACTGTTAAGAAAAGTATGTGTTGCTAATGTGGTGGTTAAGACCAGCTAGAATGGATTTATGAATGCAGGGCCATGCACAAAGTGTAGGGACATGTAGCTGTAGCTACCACCTGATAAAAGAAAGGCAACACAACAGCCAACACTAAAAACAATGTGAGTATACACAGCATTCTGGGAACCCTGCTGAGCATATAAACAGTGAGGAAATGGGGAAGGTAGGGAATTAGGAAAGGGCACAATGACAAACAGAAGGGAAACACAAAAGGGTAATCATAAGGTATGGTAGGTGGGGGAAGGATGGATATTTTTACTTATTTATTTTTTTATTTTTGTGGGAAGAGCTTCTTATGCAAGTTTTACATAGTAAAGGTAGGTGGAGAAGATATAGAGGGGTGGCTAGGGACAGAAGAAAGGAGAAATGGGCAGATATCAGGGGCAGACCAGAAATGTAGCAAAGATGGGGCGAATAGCAGAGTTACGCCAAGTGCAAAGTATTAGGGAGCTTGATGGAGTAAAGCAGTTCCTGCACACTTTCTGTACTTGCATTTCTGAATGTCAGTACAGAAAGACACAAGAGCTTCTTGTGTGTTAAGCTGTAACAAGCCAATATTAGCTTCCTGCAGTTAAAAAAACACAGTAGTTTTTTTTTTTTTTTTTTTGTTCTTCACTGAAAGAGGTGGGGGTGGGCATGTCTGTAATAAGCCGATTGCTACAAATGCTGCAATTAGCTTATTATAGCAACGTTCTTTTTTTTTTCCTCGATTGCAAGAGCTGGGTTTGTTTGTGCGTGTGGATCAGTCTGTAGTAAGCCAATAGCTATAACTGTAGCAATCAGCTTGCTAATTTGTAACAATCAGCTTGCTATAGTAAAGTCCTTTTTTTCTTCTTCTTTTTTGCTTTTTGCCCTTCAGTGGAAGATTTGCAGGCATGTCTATAATTAGGCAGTTGCTACAGTAAAGTCACATTATTTTTGCTATTCACTTGAAGACCTGATGGGGGGGTGGGATGCTACTTCAGCAACTGGCACTTGGTGCTAGAAGAGCCAACTACAGCTCTGCAGAAGGCACCCAAACATAGAACACATACTTAGACAGAGAGACAGACCTAGTGACCATTAGTTACTAAGCATCCGATGCAGGAGCTGTTGGAGACTGAAGGATGTGGACTAGCCCTCTCCTCCTTCTCTGGAACTGAAGTAGGATTAAAGAATGCAAAAAGATAATCAGACAAATGTATGAGAATCACAGTGCCACATATCACACACACCCAACTGACTGAAGAGGAACACCTGCCTTCTGTGGTGGCTGACCACATCCTGGTACCACTGCTGCTGTTGCTGAAAGAGCAAACTAGGTACTATTAATATACATGTACAACAGGTAAAATAGTAGAAGACAAAGATACTGAAACAAATTGTTTGCAGTATGCGTCTGGCTCCATCTCCTGAACCTCTCCCTCCCACGCTTGAAGCAGGTCTGGGTGGCAATGCATTAGGCAATTGTAGTGATGCCAGCATTGCTGAGCAGAATGAGTGCTGCCAGTGACAACCTTTAGCATCTGTGCCAGCTCATGCCAGACACACAAGTTCCTCAATAGGTCATCATAATTTCCCAGCATATGCTTCTGAAAGTTCCTGTGCAGGAAAAATGGGGAAATCTTGATCTCCTTGGCACACCAAGCTGGAGCTCTCCATTCTCTAGAACGTGAAGTAGCCATGGTCATTCAATCAAGTCTACTCAAGGAGTAAAACGATAACTAAAATATGGATGCAGTGCTCTGGGTATATATATGCATATAAATCACATTCTTCATATTATCCAAGACATCTTATGCCAACATGTAGACACAGTGCATGTACATTAGCAGCAGTTCATAGCAAATAGTGCTAGCTGGCTTCACTAGCATAACTCCTGTGCAAAATGAACCTTGTTAGCTTGATATAAACCATTGCTGGCAATTAGTGTAACACTGCTTACAGCTTTGAAATAGAGGAATTTCAGAACAAGCCTTAGTATATCTAGAGCTTCCCAGCATTAGGGAAAGGTTTCTTCTTGGTAAAGTACCTCAGCAACAACAAATACAACAGGCTCTGTAGAGCATGTCAGTGAGAGTAAAACAGATATAGTGCTCTGAGTGTAACTGGGAACCCATGACACCGACAGTGCCTGTTTGTGGCTTGGGGTGATGCTAGTACAAACCATAAACACAGGAAACCATGAGAAAGATATACCACAAGGGACATGGGGATCTAGGGCTGTACATTTAAGCATGGCTACAGTACATAAGTTGGAGGAGTTGCCTGTCGATACATGAAATGCCAGCCCAGTCATGGCTGTGGTATTCATCAGGCTTAACACATAGGATGCTCCTATCAGGGTACACAAAGACAGGCTCTTACTTCCAACCTTTCCCAGCCATAGATGGCATTGAGCCCTGACACTAAAAGCCAATATGGTGAGCGCTGACAATGGTCATGTCATGGCAGCATGGCCACAACACTGGAAGATGTGATCCTTGACTCTCTGTATCATCATGTTAAACCCCCATTTTCTTGTATTGCAGTCATCTGTGACTATACCCCTCCACCAGTGGAACTGACAGTGACTATGTTATGTCCATCCCTTAACCTGAGTTGGTATAGAGATATCTGAAGCACACAGTGGCCAGTACATGTACTGTTCTGCATAACCTGGGTATAATCCTGCATGTATCATTTTATTCTGTACAACAGCCTACAGCTATGAACCAGAAGCTGCCTCTTTGTCAGTGTTGTAATGTATTGCAATCCCCCCTACCTTGGCTATGGTACTGATGCTAAATATTCCTCCTCTGTTTCTGCACCATGTCCCTTCTGCTGCTATGACATGTATAGAAGGTTCTACCAGGATATTTACTTGTTGCTCAAGCTTTGGTGCTTGTGACATGCTATACAACACTGTTTTCACAATGTTGTGTAGCATGTCACCAGCACCAAAGATATTGCTGCAGATGTCCGTATAGTTTTACAGTACCCATCCTGAGAACTCTAGGCATTGGAATCATCCCTTCAGTAGTCTGAATACATGGTCCCACAATGTTTCAAATTTTCACTTTTTCTCTGTTACAGTTCATTTTCTGCACTGCATGATCCGAGGGTATCACCTGCAGCACACAATTCATAGTATATTATATGTGTACTGCTCCTTGCTTGCACGATACCTGTGTGTACAGACCTATCTGATTAGCAACTGTGTGCACCTAACACCAAGGTGACCATGTTAGAAATCTCCTTGCAGGAACCATTGGTATAGGTCGGACGTGTGCCAAATGTATGTATCATGTGAATTGCCTAGTTGGCACACAGACACATTATAAAAAATGTCCTGAGCATTACAGATCACCTGGTAGTTTAGGGGGTTGAGACTTTGTTGATATAAGTCTTCTAGAAAAGGTGGGGCCTTCACAGCATACAAGTGTGATCTATGGATCTCAGGTCCTGAGGATAATGGGCGTGGTGATAAAATGTCTATGTGGGGTTCACTCGCACTCTGTCTCTGTCATCAGTTGTCCCTGGAGAAACAGATATGACCTTCCATACACTTAATAATAAATTAAGATTTCAGAGGTTGATGCATGTAATATCCCTATTTCTCATTGCTGGAAGGTCCCTCTAGTCGAGATATTTAAGGCTACACATACCTTTCAGGAATAGTGTATCAGGCACCATCTTTGATTTTGCTTCTAGTGACACATTTTAGCTAAATTCCCCCTACATTATTATTATCACTTGGAAATGCTCTACTATCTTTTGGTCTTTGAGTTGGACATATGTCAGGTACTGTCTGTAGCTCCTCCAATGTTGCTGAGGGCTATGTCACATGACATTGCAGGCACTGGCTTTGATAGCTGTGCTACTGCCAGTCCTACTCCTACCATTACAGTGACTGTACTCCAAAAATCATTTGCACAGGGATCCTTATTTCCATTTCATTATGGACTCACTAGCATATGTTGCTGAAAATGCTGTTTTAACCATTGTACAGCTATGCAATCTGTGTCTTACAACTATCCATACCCTGTGCATTGGCCATTATGAGTGCCAATCTGTGCATTACAATACTCTGTCTATGAATCCCAGGCACAGTCTCGATACTTTGCATGTGAACACTCTTACATTATGTCACTAATAGTGTACAATACACAGACTATGCTTCTGAAATTATGCAACAGTGGACAAGTATATGCTACTGTCAGAATGAGACATTTGAATGGCAATTCAACAGGTGGGTGCTGCTTTTAGAACTTCTCATAAGAGAACATTCCATTATCTTTATGTCACAAAGACTATGCAATGCAACAGAGGAAGTAAACAGAACTGTCAAATTAGTAAAACTACTTCATAACAAAATTATTTATATGGATTGTGCCACACCTGAAATTTGCCCTGTGAGTCTTTTATTGCTTGCATACTTACATTGCAGCAAAATACAGCAAAGAAAACATATAAAGCATTCAACTATATAATTTCTTTCAATTCTAAATAACTGAGCATATAACTGCTGCCAATTCCACAGTCTCCAACTCCTAAACTTTGTCCAGTTTGGCAAAGTTACATAATTCATTGATGAAAGCAAAAAGAATCCTTGAGCATAGCAGCTTCAGCTTTCATGTCTATGCATAGGTTGAAGATTTGTCTGTGCATGAGCATATAACAGCTAGTGGTTTTGTCATCATTTTATAAGATGGGGGGAATCACACTATCAGATGAACACTATTACTTTATAATCTAAGCAGTTTCAAGGTTTGAGTCATTTCTACAATGTCATATAAACACTCAGACAATCCAATTTTTGCCAGTGCTAAATATTATACTAACAGAGCTCCTATTGTGAGACAAACTAGTTGTACTATTTCAAAATCCTATGAATGACAGTGCACATTAACAGTCTTTACTTATGTCCTACCACTGATGCACAATGTGACAATGAAAACATCTAAAACATTCAACTGTACAGCAGCAGTTCAGAAAAAAAATATGCTCAGAGCCATTTCCTACTTCTGGAAAGTTCTATGCAGGAATATTCTGTTTTTGCTTTCTCAATACTGAAAGCAGAGTCATTTTAAACACATTACTCAGATTACACAAATATGGCTCAGAATAACACTTGAGATGCATTTGGCTGAAATGTGTTTTTTCCTCATATAAAATGAAACAATGCTTTTTTGGAGGAAACACCAGAGTTTTTACAAAGTCACATGAATCAAAACAGGAAAGAATCACTCTGAATGCCTTACATAAACTAAACACTATAAATAAAACCATAAAAAGAAAACTGGAAAATGCATATCAATATATCTCTGTTTAAAAAAACAGCATACACAAACATATTATACTTTGATATTTCAACAATAATTTAACCCCCACTCTCACACAAAAACGTGCCAGACCTGCTCTCTAATATAAATGATGTGTTGTGTCTTTGACACTTCAGTTCATACATACATGCTAATGAAAGCTGCTGTTTTGTATATGGTGGAATGCGGTAATTAAAAAAGTGCATTCTCACAATCTACTTATTGAAAAAAGTTAAAACTTTTTAAGCAGATATGCTATAAAATATCTTAAAACTTCTAAAGCATTTTGTGGAAAGCCAGATCAAACCAGAGAACTCAGTGCCTTCAAAAACACAAAAAAATTAGAATTCACAAAGATTAGTTATGTAAAATCTTACCGTAATGATAGATGTCCTTCTCTTCTCTGTTGCAGTATTCTTAACATGAGGTTTTTGCCTGCTGTGATGAGCCAATGTTGGCCAATATACAAAAGACTTTTACTACTAGGGGTGCATGGTACATCACACGTAGACTGCTGTCAGACGTCGGCCATAAAAGTGACATACGCACACAAGATCCTCAGAACTTCTTTGCAGCCAGTCTGGATGCCTCACCCATGCATACAGTCTGCTCGCTGAAGTGGTTAACATTTCAACATTTCAGATAAGTGCCCCTTTGGGGAATCCTTTCTTTACCTTTTTCATTGTGGCTAGATTTAATGTCATCCAAGAAAGGCAAATGCTCTTGTGGACATCAGATTCCACATAAAGACAACCACAGCAGTGCCTTTTTTTGTCTCAGGCCTATCCACGACCACAGATCTTGTTCAATCTGCCTGGCTTTTGTGCCTAAAACTTTCAGAAGTAGGTTACCTTTACTTTCCATTTATTTAGAGAATCAGTGGCTGAAATTCCTCAGGAAAAGCACTATGGAGGGTTCCGCAAGGCCTGAGTCGCTCCTGAAATGGAAAGCCAAGAAACCTAGGCCTGAAATGTCTGCTGTACCTCTGGTGGTGGGCATCACTTCTGGGGAAGTTGACAGCCTGGAGAAATGCTCAGCCCCTATGTCCAGTCCACAGGTTGAGCCTGTAACTGAGGTCACCTTGGATCAGGATGATATCATGTCCTTGGAGGTACCGCAGGCATCCAGTTTGGATGTCCAGGGGGAGCCTAGACATGTGATCACTGAGAGCCCTAAGGGAATTTGCCAAATTTTAGTTAGGGAGGACATGGATTCAAACATCACAGAAATCAGGCCTACATCTGGTTCACCGACCCTACATAGAGTGGAAATACATATTAAAAAGAAACAGAAAACACCCACTGATCCACTTCAGGATTGGAAAAATTTTACACAGGGTATTTTTAATGCCCTCATGTCTTCTAGACCTCCTCCTGGGGTTTCAATCCTGGCCACACTCTGGGTTACCTCTCCACAGAAAAGGGTCAGGGAAGAGGCTTCATCCAAGGATGAAGGGTCTTCAGAGGATGAGTCCTTAGCTTACTCATCTCAAATCTCCTCCCCACTGGATTACACTTCCCCAGAGGAGGACTCCAATGGCACAGACTCTCCAATGGAAGAAATTACGTTCAGTGAGACCTTAGGTAAGATGAGGAAGCATTTCCAATGGGACAGCTGTCAGACGACTGAGGTCCAAAAATGTTACTATGAACTACTTGAGGTAGACACTCCTAGTCCCTCAGCTGTTCATCCAATCTTACCTGCCTTCTTAGATGTTTTTGCATCTTCCAGTAAAGCCCCTGACTCCCAGCCCCCAACACCAAAGAAAACAGACAGATTCTACAAGGTGCCTGAGGACTGTAAATTCTTGTTCAAAGCCTCTTTTGTTGACCCTTCTGTCATCACTGTGGCTTCTGATAAAGCCTGTAGGTTACTTCCCTCCACCAACCTGCTTCCCTCTGACAAAGACAGCAGACATATGGAGAGGTTGGGCTAAAAAGTATACATTTCTGCCACCCTCACCATTAGGGCTATCAATTGTCAGACATACATGACTAAATATAGCTTGGAACTCTTGTCCCAACTTTCAGACTCAGAGAATAAATCTTTGGCATCATCCCTGGTTGGAGCTTCCTCTCAAGTGGACCAGCACTCCATAAAATGAGGCCATGATGCCGTGGAGGCTTCAGCTAGGGAAGCCGCCACAAGCTTAGTCCAGATAAGATTTGCTTGGCTGAGATGACTACTTCTACCAGAGGACATTAAATGCAAACTCATGGATGCCCCCTTGCACCCCTCTGACAATTCAGCCCTGTTTGGCCGTGCTGCTGCAGAACTGTTCAAAACCTTACAGAAGAAGGGAAAGGACATACAGGAACTGAAATACATCCTGGTCTCCCCTGTGCCAAAATTTCAAAGGGATTATCCTTCTAAGCCAGTGTTTGTAAAAAGGCAGTCATGGCCTCATCCAGCTAATTCAGAAAAGTCTGGTAAGAGACCTCAGCAAATTAGGACCCCACTGCAAACCCAACCTCAAAAACAGTCCTTTCCAGACAGTCCAGGGTGCATTTGACTATCTGGACCCAAAATGCCCCCCCCCCCTTCCCTATGCCTTTCCCTTTCTTTTCCAGCTTGGGAAAACACAGGATGCCTGAGAGTTCTCCATCATAAAATGGGCTATTTCATGGTATGGAATTTTTCTCCCACCCTTCAGGGACATCCCTGAACCTTTCAAAGACCAACTGCCACATTTCCCAAAGGTGCTACAAGACCTGCTGGATCAAGGCACCACCCAATCAGTACCATTCAAACAAAGGGGAAAAAGGGTTCTGTTCAAGAATGTTTTTGGTACCAAGGAAAGAGGGCCCATGGAGGTCCATGCTTGAGCTCTCCTACCTCAAGACCTTCCTGAAAGTACTCACATTCAGAATGCTACCCTTGCAAACTCTTTTCCCCCTTATCATCCCACATGACTTCCATAGAAATAAAGGATGATTAGCCGCACATCCCCATCCATACCAACTACTGGAAGTATGGGAGATTTCTGAAATGACAGGTATGCCTTTGTTTTACGTTGCTTAAGTAACCTTTTTGCTAATTGTCATCGCACCTAACTTACAGATTGCTTACCGCTATATGATGTTATGGTGTTCCATCATTACGGTTGTAGAAGAACCCGCTGTGCGTCAGTTCCATTACTTTCACTCTCTTTGACTATCGGTAGGGCTGAGGAAAAAATGTGATTGCATAGAACATGTTTTCACAGAGCTTAACTTTGCAACTTGCAAGATGGAGCTTTATTGCTTGCACTTAACAAAATAGCCAAATCTGGATCTTTCAGATCCCCAGTATAAGTTGGTTCAAAATCTACTTTTTGACTGTAAATGGTAAATAAAACACAGCTTTTCAGCCAGGTCTGAAATGATTCCCTATAAGCATCACTCAGGAAATTACTCTACGAAGCTGTCCTTCTCCTGCTATATTAATAAGACATTTGGCTCCTGCTGTGCTGTGCCCTGATACTGTGTGCTGACACTTCAGATGTCCCTGCCAATGATATTAATTTGCTAGGTAATCTTTCTTATTGACCTACTCAATGTATAAAAATAGCTCCAGCTTCATAGGTCAGTTTCAAGCGCCATTAAAACTTAAGGTGCATTTACTTGCTCAGAACATAGGCTGATATCTGCAAGTAACATTTTGGGAGAATAAAATTGCACAGGCCTCTGACTACTTTTAATGAAAAATTATTAACGAATAATGAGTAGCAATATGCAAGTATCAGTGTAAATATGTTTGTGATTTGTGATGTAGAAGGATGGATGACCTGTGCTGATCGAAGGGAGCAGGTAATGATGGGAACAAGACATTACCTGCTCCCCTTTCCCTGTGGGATGAAAGGGGATGTGTTTTTGGTATGCACATCCTGTCACCTGACAGAGGGTATTTGGTTACAGGAGGCAGAACTGCTTGGGGAACCACAGCACCCATATGAATGACCTGCAGTCCCACACTATATATATCGAATAGCAGTCTCCTGAGTGCTTCCAAGGCATACCCGAGAGAAAAAGCTAGAACTTTGAGAAAATCCCCTGCTCATACGTCTCAACCTCTTAACACCAGAAATCTGGACAAAGCCAAAGCGAATGCTGGGCAAAAGGCCAAAAATAGGGACAATTTTTAAATATTGCTCTTACAAAGTTAGAAAGTTGATAAAGTAGTAGGTTTTGCATTAGCATGCATTTCCTAAAGGATATGAAGTCTGAAACTCAAATAACTACCATTGTTTAGTGATTTCAATTTTCAGTGATGTGGCAGAAAACCACAAAGTTTGTGAGGAACAGACTAAAAATATGAAGCAAAAATCTGGATGATTAACGAAAATCTGGGCATTTGAGTGGCATGCCCTCTGAGGGATTCCTGCATGAGGACCACAGAATAGTTTGCTGGTATCCTACAGGAGAATTAATGACCTGAGTGAGATGATGGGCCAGAGCAGGTGTGTGTGTGTGTGTGTATGTGTGTGTGTGTGTGTGTGTGTGTGTGTGTGTGTGTGTGTGTGTGTGTGTGTGTGTGTGAGGGGGGGGGATGTGCAGCAAAATTATATATATATATATATATATATATATATATATATATATATATATATATATATATATATATATATATGGTTCCCTATCAGAAGCCTGAAACACTATAAGCCTGAAAATCAAAATCCTGAAAACTATAGACCGAAAGTTCAAAATCCTGAAAGACCAAAATCCTGAAAACACAAAATGGACATACTGACGTCATTGTGGCTTTGCTATTGTTAGCCCTGTGGTGTTGGGTCATGCGTTGGGTTCAGGTAAGTGTGCGGTTGGTTTTATGCTAGGGTTAGGGGCGGTTTAAGTGAGTTAGGGTTAGGGCGCAGGTTAGGCATGTATGCAATAGTGACAAATATTGGGGTTAGGGGTGGTTTAAGTGAGTTAGGGTTAGGGCGCAGGTCAGGTGAGTGTGCAATAGTGACAGACCTTAGGGTTAGGGTTAGGGTCAGGGTCAGTTGGTAGATATTAGTGTCTTTATAGTGACATATTAGCATTATTTGTGTTTTCAGGATTTTGAGTTTCAGGATTTTGGTCTTTCAGGATTTTGAACTTTCAGTCTATAGTTTTCAGGATTTTGATTTTCAGGCGTATAGTGTTTCAGGCTTCTGATAGGGAACCATATATATATATATATATATATATATATATATATATATATATATATATATATATATATATATATATATATGGGTCCCTTTCACATGAACAACCTTTCACAAAGTCAACTTTTATATATATATATATATATATATATATATATATATATATATATATATATATATATGTATATATATATATATATATATATATATATATATATATAAAACATTGAAAACATAAAGCATTTCTGCAGAAAAAGGACTAAATTAACCAGTGCATAAGTTGATAAGAAGAGGAAAAGTCCTCTGATTACATGAATGTTATGGAACATATCTTCCAAATATTTCCAGTACATAAACATGGACTTCAAATCAAACAATAGTAACCTCTATAATCTGACTACAATCTTAAATCAACAGCCTGCCTACCTTATTGTTTGCAGTCCTTCTTTGTCAGAAAATGCTGTCAGTGTACCTACACCTTGAGATTGCTTTTGAAGAACAGGAATGTAACAAACTACATGCAACACTGATAGGTTTGCAGCCCTATGCACACAAATATAGACTAGCATATACCTTCAGTGTTTAGAACATAATGAATTGGCTTCCATATATTGCAAAAAGACATTCTGCGGTGGTGCAGCGGTATCGTTGTTGCCTCACAGCAAGAGGTTCTCCTGTTTGATTCTTAGCTAGTGTGCGGGGAGTGCCTTCTGTGTGGAGTCTGCATGTCCTCCCTGCGGGCTGAATGGTGTTCTGAAAGACATGCATGAATGGGCGTGCCTTCATTGAAGGTTGGGCATCAAGCTGGCAACTTGGCACTGTGAAAATCTACTGCCAGTCATTAGCGGACTGGAGTTCTGCTGTGGTGACCCCTAACTGGGAAAAGACAACAACATCTGCAAAAAGACAGTGTGTTTACAGATAGCATGTTATTCAGTGTCATAATTCTTAATTTCTAAGCTCTTGTAATTGCTGGCACAGTCATTAAATGTGCAGGCATAATCCTACTATCTATATGTACACCTGTCTAGTCAAAGTTTAACAGCCATTTATTTATTTCCATTTTTGACCAGAATAATCCAACTAAGCTAAAAGCCCATTTTCAGTGGAGATTGGGTGAGAAAAGCTTCAAAGTTATACAACAGAGGTAACAACAAACAAATTGCATATGGACATTCCTGAATTCACATGCAAAACTATCATAAAACACGTATGTTTATAAATAGAAAACATCAGTAATGAATGTCAATCAGTTCTTATAGTACCAACCCATCAAACAGCAGGGTCAGGCAGTTTTTATAGTACCAAATCCATCATACAGCAGGTTCAATCAGTTCTTATAGTACCAACCCATCAAACAGTAGGGTCAGGCAGTTTTTATAGTACCAAGTCCATCATACAGCAGGGTCAATCAGTTCTTATAGTACCAACCATTAAACAGCAGGGTCAGGTAGTTCTTATAGTACCAACCCATCAAACAGCAGGGTCAATCTATTCTTATAGTACCGATCCATCAAACAGCAGGGTCAGGCAGTTCTTATAGTACCAAGTCCATCATACAGCAGGGTCAGGCAGTTCTTATAATATCAAGTCCATCATACAGCAGGGTCAATGTAGATCTTATAGTACAAACCCATCAAACAGCAGGGTCAGGCAGTTCTTTTAGTACCAACCCATCAAACAGTAGGGTCAGGCAGTTCTTATAGTACCAACCCATCAAACAGCAGGGTCAGGCAGTTCTTATAGTACCAAGTCCATCATACAGCAGGGTCATGCAGTTCTTATAGTACCAACCCATCAAACAGCAGGGTCAGGCAGTTCTTTTAGTACCAACCCATCAAACAGCAGGGTCAGGCAGTTCTTATAATATCAAGTCCATCATACAGCAGGGTCAAGTATTTCTTATTGTACCAACCCACCAAACAGCAGGGTCAGGCAGTTCTTATAGTACCAACCCATCAAACAGCAGGGTCAGGCAGTTCATATAGTACCAAGTCCATCATACAGCAGGGTCAGGCAGTTCTTATAGTAACAAGTCCATCATACAACAGGGTCAGGCAGTTCTTATAGTACCAACCCATCAAACAGCAGCGTCAGCCAGTTCTTATAGTACCAAGTCCATCATACAGCAGGGTTGGGCAGTTCTTACAGTACCAACCCATCAAACAGCAGGGTCAGGCAGTTCTTATAGTACTAAGTCTATCATACAGCAGGGTTAGGCAGTTCTTATAGTACCAACCCATCAAACAGCAGGGTCAGGAATTTCTTATAGTACTAAGTCTATCATACAGCAGGGTCAGGCAGTTCTTATAGTACCAACCCATCAAACAGCAGGGTCAGGCAGTTCTTATAGTACTAAGTCCATCATACAGCAGGGTCGGGCAGTTCTTATAATATCAAGTCCATCATACAGCAGGGTCAATGTATTTCTTATAGTATCAACCCATCAAACAGCAGGGTCAGGCAGTTCTTATAGTACCAACCCATCAAACAGCAGGGTCAGGGAGTTCATACAGTACCAAGTCCATCATATATCAGGGCCAGGCACTTCTTATAGTACCAACCCATCAAACAGCAGGGTCAGGCAGTTCATATAGTACCAAGTCCATCATACAGCAGGGTCAGGCAGTTCTTATAGTACCATGTCCATCATACACCAAGGTCAGGAAGTTCTTATAATATCAAGTCCATCATACAGCAGGGTCAAGCATTTCTTATAGTACCAACCCATCAAACAGCAGGGTCAGGCAGTTCTTATAGTACCAACCCATCAAACAGCAGGGTCAGGCAGTTCATATAGTACCAAGTCCATCATATAGCAGGGTCAGGTAGTTCTTATACAACCCATCAAACAGCAGGGTCAGGCAGTTCTTATAGTACTAACCCATCAAACAGCAGGGTTAGGGAGTTCATACAGTACCAAGTCCATCATATATCAGGGTCAGGCACTTCTTATAGTACCAACCCATCAAACAGCAGGGTCAAGCAGTTCTTATAATATCAAGTCCATCATACAGCAGGGTCAAGTATTTCTTATAGTACCAACCCATCAAACAGTAGGGTCAGGCAGTTCTTATAGTACCAACCCATCAAACAGCAGGGTCAGGCAGTTCATATAGTACCAAGTTCATCATACAGCAGGGTCAGGTAGTTCTTATACAACCCATCAAACAGCAGGGTCAGGCAGTTCTTATAGTACCTACCCTTCAAACAGCAGGGTCAGGCAGTTCTTATAGTACCAAGTCCATCATACAGCAGGGTTGGGCAGTTCTTACAGTACCAACCCATCAAACAGCAGGATCAGGCAGTTCTTATAGTACCAAGTCAATCATACAGCAGGATCAGGCAGTTCTTATAGTACCACGTCCATCATAAAGCAGGGTCAGGTGGTTCTTATAGTACCGGGTCCATCATACAGCAGGGTCAGTCAGTTCTTATAGCACCAAGTCCATCATATATCAGGGTCAGGCAGTTCTTATAGTACCAACCCATCAAACAACAGGGTCAGACAGTTCTTATAGTACCAAGTCCATCATATATCAGGGTCAGGCAGTTCTTATAGTACCAAGCCCATCATATATCAGGGTCAGTCAGTTCTTATAGTACCAACCCATCAAACAGCAGGGTCAGGCAGTTCTTACAGTACCAACAGCAGGGTCAGTCATTTCTTATAGTACCAAGTCCATCATATATCAGGGTCAGGCAGTTCTTATAGTACCAACCCATCAAGCAGCAGGGTCAGGCAGTTCTTATAGTACCAAGTCATCATACCGCAGGGTCAGGCAGTTCTTCTAGTACCAATCCAAAATACAGCAGGGTCAGGCAGTTCTTATAGTACCAAGTCATCATACCGCAGGGTCAAGCAGTTCTTCTAGTACCAATCCAAAATACAGCAGGGTCAGGCAGTTTTTAAAGTCTTGTTTAGTAGTTCTGCTCCCTAGATTAACAACACTCCATGATTTCAACGGGACAAACATGAGTGCACTCCCTTTCACATATCCCACTACAAGTGTCACATCTGTCCATACCCATACTTGCTACAAAGCTCCCTCCTCTGCTGGAGTCAGTCAGGAGCTGTACAACAACACCTTCATCAGGGAAAAACCATTCAGCTTTCAGTATAAGTGTTGCAGGATTCAGGTTTTCCAATATGTACAGGAATAATTCTCAGATCATTGCTAGAAGGTTATTTTGTCAAATAAATAAACTGTCTTAGAGTAACACTTAATCAACAAGAAGCACCCTCCTTGAGGGGTCATATGGTTAGGTTTAACCGCTCACAATCTGCATGCTGGTGGATATACACATGCCTGACAAGAAGCAGATTGTGACATCACATTTCAACTAAAGAAGAAATGTTCACCCAGTATCCATTACTTAGCCCCCAATGAAGCTAGTGAACATTAACCTTCAAATCAACATCAATGAAGATTTGACTGTCCTCTGCACAAATATTAAATTAGGCTATATTTGGCCAAAATATGGGAAACCTAGCAGTGCAAGCCAGATGGCTAGGCCATCAAGTCACAATGAACTGGATAAGCATATTTCTGATCCATCAAGGAGAGTTATTCTAATAGTTCAACTCATATGGCAAGAATGCACTTGTTATTTCTGTCACTGACAACCCTCTCTGATGGATCCTACAGATAGGATGAATTCCAACTAGTTAAACCTCCTGCACAGAATAAGCTAAACTTGAGTACTGCAGGACACATAACTAGAAGATATGACTCTGTGACTATACAAGGAATAATGGCTGTGAAAGGCTCACTATGTCACCAGAGCTGCAGTGATCAAGCCCATCAAGAGTGTGCAGAGTGAACACTGGAGGCAGCTAATCCTACTAACAACAACTTAGACTGCAACATGGTCTACCATGTGGATGGCTGAAGTTACAAAAATAATCAATTTCTATTCCTCTGCAAAAGTTGAAGGTGATTACAAATCCATCCTACTGCCAGGGGATTGATTATTAGCAATAATCTGTCCAGTCCTGAACCAGATGCTCTTGGGCAGAAATAATTTTCCAGAAAACTACAGTGCCCTTGGGGGTGAGGAGCATCATCATGTTCTTCCACTGCCTACCATCTGCAGGAAACCAGAAAAAATACCTGTGCAGGGACAGAAAATGGTAAAGAGGAGGGAGCACTCCCTAGTCATGTGGAGAGGGCCTCTACTCTCCCTAGCATGTTCTAGAGACCCAAGACATCCAGAAAACACAGAGCCAGAAGAAAGAGACATTACACTCGGATGGAGTGCCATGCCACTTGGATGAAAAACCCATCAGACAAGCATATGTGATGAAAAAGAAGATTAAGTCTCCCAAAGGTGAAGGCCCAACAACTGGAAACAGGAAGTAGACATCACCAAGGAAAAGGCATAACTAACAAGCTAGGGTATAATCTTTATCCCACTTCACACCAGCGAGGAGGTGAAGGACTTGTCCCCCCCCCCCCCCCATGACTGGAAACAGCAGTCCAAACAGGCACTGGGAACATCTCATATGCCTACACTAAACCAGATAAGGGAGAAGTGGGTACTACTTCATCCCAAGATGGAAATTTAAAGTCAGAAACTCAATGGTACACGTTTAGACAAAGATACTACAAATTGATTTGGTCCCTTTCTTTCCCTAGCAGAAGTGGAATACATGACAACAAAAGTTACAACACCTTGAAAAATAAACTGCAATTCAAACTGGATTACAACAGATTCCAAAACTTTTCAAGTATTTTCCTCACAAATAGGAAGCTGCTAACATGCCCCCCACCCAATTTTAACTCTTGAGACTGCTTTACCCTGGAGTATGAGTAATGCGCCAAGATACCACAATCTTGGAGTTTATATCGATTCGTCCATTTAAACTTTTAATTCTGCAGTTCTGAGCATCACAGCTGCAGTCTTTGAGCATTCAGCAGGCACTTATCCCATTACTCGTATAGTTACTATACAGTCATGGAACACAAAAAGATCCATGAGGCATTTGTGAAGTTAACTTCCCTATTAGTGATCAGGAATCTCCCAGAAGAGGTACTGCTGTCAGGAACTTTTTGGGTTCTATTGCTTGTTTCCACACTCAGAAGGAAGGGATGTGTTCCCCTCTTCCTGCACTTGTTGACATACAATATAAATGACATATTTTTATTCTGAACAGAATTAATTCACAAAGGTAGGGTATCCTGGAAGGCCTGATGTATGAACAGGATGCACAGAATACTAACTTGTAGGTAGGACTTAAACTGAATCCTAATGCCCTGTAGTATCTATCCATCATAAACTCCTTAACTTATAGATATGTCCATGCTGATGATAACTAATGGGGTGGTAGAGAGTGAAGAGGCATTCTGTCAACAAACTGGTTGGATACATCCATAGAAGGAGGAGTGGCATGAATGTCCTAGGCAGCCTTATGTACATCAAAGTGATCAGCATACTAGGACCACTGTACTCTGACTATCCAGTGAAGGACCCAAATGTGAAACTTATAACAGACCAGTACATACATGGATCCTACTGCTATTCCTAGGACTCATAGGTATATTGCATCGGTGGGTTGTAGAAATGGCAAGAAGTGGTTAACCAAGAGAAACATGTCTAGCATTCAGTATGGGTTTAGAAATGCCCAGTGAGTCCTTGTATCTAAACATCTAATGAAGGTCAGGAGTTGTGGAGGAGTGAGTTGCAACTCAGTACCCCTAAAGAATGACACTCTGTAGATAAAATCCCTTTAAAGTAGTCAGCAGGCCAACAGTCTGTAGATGGAGCAGCAAGGAGCGGGTCATTTAAGTACAGGAAAACTTGTGTAGGCTGTACAGGCTGACATCATGGATGTACACCTAGTGAACATGTTGAAGATGGGATGATTGCAAAGAGAGCAGTTTGAAATTGAGAGTGACTGGCTCCCTGATGGAAGTGTATAATTTTTTGAAGTTTCCTGGCTACTCTGATGTAGCCGCAAGCAGTGTTGAGATCTGAACAACATATCCAATCACCTCTTAACAAGCTTGGAAGGACTGATTGAAGAGTGACTACATGAAAAGAATCTTTCCCAATAAACAGATTTAGGTCAGAGACATAAGATGGGCATGAGAATTCAGGCCTTGTTTAATACCAGAAATCATTTTGAATGACATCAGGGACTTGGCTGATTTGAAGACACCTCAAGGATGACTCTTCTTTTTGGGGGATACTTTGGTGACTGCTTTGTTGCTTGTTTTTTGTTGGGGTGGGACACCTGAAAACAGTCATGATGTTGGAATGGGTTTTAAAATGTCACTATACACCTTAAAAACAAGCTCTAAACAATACATCAGCTCTGTGCTTATACACACAAACACAAGCAGAAGATAAATTTAAGTGAAAAATTGTTCACTTGTAGATTCATATGTTCTTTCTAGGCTATTGGTCTGTGAGGATCTGAAAATGCCTATCCATACAATCCCATAGTAGTTTCTAGCCCTTATATATGTTATTTATTTATTTGTTTGTTTGTTTGTTTAAATTTGCTTACCAGAGTAGCACACTGATCAAACAATGACCGATTACAGGCTCAGACCTGGTTGCATCATAATGTAACAAAACAATGTACAGTATCTTCATACCAATGGTTTACATTTATAAGTAGGCATAGACGATCTGCCAAACAGTATATACATATAAGATCTAACAAACCAAATATATGTACAGTTACATAACTGGAATAGAATGGGGAGAATAGAGTTAAAATAGAAGTAGAAGAAGTGGAGATATGAGTAGTAGTCACTAGTTTAGGAAAGCTAATACAGATCCATAAGATGAAAGAGGGAATTATATTATGTGGTAAGTTTAGAACATTAATAGTGAGATAACTGGATAACTAATCCCCCAGAGACCATCTCCTTTCCCCAGCCATTCTGCATGATGGGGTATCAAGCAGATTCATGAAGTCTGTGAAGACAGATAACTGGTTGAGGAGTCAGGGGTATTATGATTCTCACCTTCAGAGGTATTATGACTCTCACCCGAGGCTGGCTGCTACAGCCTTAATATCACAAAGGTGTCCACTTTCTGGTAGAGCCAGATCCAGCACTAGGTGACCTATGCAGTCGCCTAGAGCCTGCTGCCTTGGGTGTCCACTAGACATGGGTTGCCACAAAAACTTACATTTCTTCTTTAAGAAAACACTGCATGTATTACATTTCTTCTTTAAGGATGCACACAGTTGCATCCTTAGTAGTGCCTTTAATACAACACTCACATTTAAACTGAAATAGAGCGCACAATTTTTGAGCATGGTTTTTGGAGTTATGCTGTTCCAGACATACGCTGAGAACAGATCTTTTGTGAAATAGGAGGTTAGTGGAGGATTGTGTGTGTGTGTATGTGTATACTGCCCCATTTAGAGATGGCAGGTTGGTTAACTCATTCAGGCTTAAACCCTGCACCTTCATTATAGGACCCTAGAGTGTGAATCCTCTAAACTAAACATCAATCTGTTATTAGTAAGAACTGTTGAGTTTCAGTGCATTTTCTAAGAATGTTTAGATTCTGTGCATTTTCAAAGACTGTTGGGCTTCTGTGCATTTCAAAGAGTGTTGAGCTTCTGTGCATTTTCAAGGAATGTTGACTTTCTGTGCATTTTCAAGGAATGTTAAGTTTCAAGGGAAGAGAAGTTTATGTTTGCTCATGCTAATCATAATGTGCAACTGTTTTGTTTAGTAAATGGTTGTTATCAGAGTTTGCGCTATAAAATTTGACAGCAGTGTTAATAGCACAACAGGTAGCATACTTACCTTTGGTGCAGAAGGGGTTCTACTATCACATATTACAGCCCTTTCTTTAATGGGGGGTGGGGGTGCTACACTCCTGCATGTGTCCACCTTTGCGTGAGGTATTTAGTGGCTATAAACCTGTTGCCAGTTTGATAGCCATTCCCTATTGCAATATTACCAACTTGCTATTCTTTTTAAATGTAACAGGCAGTTTATTCTTCAAGGGCAGCAAGCACTGAATTTGTACATGAAACAAAAACACTGAAATATAAAGTTGTTTGCCAGCAGAAACCTCTTCATTAATTATAGATGTCTTTAATGTGGAATTATTCAAATGACTTTTAATTCTGCAGAGATTGTGTATACTGACCGATATCGGTCAATGGTAATGACAGATGTTTGAGTGGTTGAAATTTTCTGTAACGGGTAGTTTTTTCCTTATTGGTTCATGTGTTTTGTTTCATTGCTTATTGAGAAAAAAGTTCAAACCTACAAATTTAAAATACACTCTAACAAGTGGTGCTGTGTTATACAAGGAATTTTATTTAATACAATCATGATGGTGCATTGAAGAACACATGCATGTATGCATGGACCAAGAAATGTGTGCAAGGGGCTTATACAGTAGTTTGAAAACAACCCAAAGGTAAACTTAATCCACCACTGGCCAGATGCATTTTCTTCAAATGTGGGTTTCAATGCTGTTTCAATGAATGTGAGTTTCAAGAGCAAAGAAGATTACTGTTTATGATGTTTGTTTTCATTGTAAGACTGTATTGTTTTGTTTAGCAAATGGCTATCAAGATTTGTGCTATAAAATTTGAAATAAAAGTTTTAAATATATCTAATCATTGTAGAAGTAAGACATATGCACACTGACAGGATTGAAAAGTGTTTATGGTAACTGGGGAAAAATAGCCAAGTAATGAGACACTGGAATGGCTGGGGGGGCTGCTGCTGAGGGGAGGGGGCCTGCTGTGGAAGTGAGCCTTGATCGACTACCCTATCTAGGGCCCCACTTGAGCATGATCCGGCTCTGCCCTCTGGGCCACTGACCTTGCAGAGGAGCTTCAGGAGAGGATCCCTGGGTCTAAGACTCTGACACTTCAGCATCCCATCAAAGGACCACTGTGAAGGATACACACCTACTCCTGCAGCAGTAAGGTTCTGCCCTGTTTTATTTATTTCTCACAAATGCATTCTAATCTCATATTCAAACAGCATACAACCCTTAAAAGAAGCATCTAAAAAGGATGCCGTGGTGTCCTTAGTGATGGATTTTAGGTGTAGCCAGGAGTACCAATGGGTGGCATTACCAGATTCTGCTGCATATACAGGCCTTTCCATGCTGTTATATGTTACTTAGACCATGAGCTTACTCAGAGTGGTAGACAATTTGCCTGGGCTTTAATTTGGTCTTTAAATGGTCCTGTCCATCAGATTTACCGTCCTCTACAAGCTGCAATTCAGACAACATATACTTCTGGAGGTACAGCATGTGGACAAGGTAATTAGCACCCTCACAGTCAAAGAGGAGGATGAAAAACATGCTTCCTGAAGTGGTCTGTGACCATGGATTCCCTGACAAACACAAGCTACTAGTACCCATCTCAGATCTTTTCACCTTCGCCTCTTTAGCTCATCCCACTCACAGATTTTGACAAATATGGACGGACAGTTTCCTACAGTTTCTCCTGCCAATCTGGTTGACATGGGCATCCTGAGACAGTGTAGCAACTGTCTCATGTACATGGACAACCTTCTCTTACTACTACCTAGGAACACAATTTGCGAGATTTGCAATTACATTAAAAACCTGCAGTCTATGCTCTCTCTCTCGCTCTCTCTCTCTCTCTCTCTCTCTCACAAGCATACCTGGGATTATACCTGGCATTGAGAAGGTTGTCTGCACAAACACCACACCTCAAACATCACCCACATCAACACAACACACACCCACATACATGAAGGTTCTCAACAAAAACATACCTAAAAAAAAGAGACCTCTGAGCAAAAACACATGCAAACTCCACAGCCTACCACACCACACATAGTCCACATGCCTGTATGTCACAGTTATCAAGGCTTAACCATAAACCCAATATATTAATCATAGGAGATTCCATTGTGAGACACACAGATGTAGCTCTCACCAGGCTAGATAAGGAGAAAGTCATGATAAGTTGTTTGTCAGGTGCCAGAATCTGCCACATCACCCATGCACTCAAGTCCCTCAACAAGTACTGTTATGACTCTGTCATAGTACATGTTGGTGTGAATGACTTGAGATGTACCTCTCTGGACTATATGAAGAGAGACACGATCTAGCTCACCAAATATGTGCTCCAGCCAGATATGTCACTAACATTAAGCAGCATTCTACCGTCACTCAGAATGATGCTTGAATAAAAACAAAAAAATGATTGACCTTAACAATTGGCTTCGTTTCTGGTGTCATTCTATTTTCTACAGATGGATTGCTTCTGTCTCCCTTGGGCTTCAGGCTCCTGGCAAAGGCTCTTACCTTTCCCATAGTCCCTTTTTTAGGCAATGTCTTGAGGTCAAAACTACCAACATGAGAATCTCATCTAAATGTAAATTAAAAGTCATGCTGCTGAACGCTAGCAGTCTCAACATGAAACTGCACTCATAGCAAGCAGTCTTAACCCTGAAAGATGCTGACATCTGTGCAGTTACAGAAACCTGGTTCAAAGCTACGGAGAGCATCCCAGCCTTACCTGGTTACTCATCCTGCCATACATACAGACCCCAAAGTAAGGGCAGCAAAGCCAAAGGTGTTGGTGTTCACAATCAAGAGGAGAAGGTTAACACCCGCACTACACCTCAAGCAATGCAAAGCCCTTCAAAGCCCTCACCACCAACACCCACACATAGCAACACTAAACCCACATATGCGGAGGCCCTTAACATTAACCTGCCCAAGCAACAAGGACCTCCAAAGCTGAAATGCAAACAAACACCAATCACAACCAAAGTATCACATAGCTCACAACACCAGAGTGCCACCCAACAACAGCCCCTAATGCAACAGAACATACCCAACACTTTAGTCATAGGTGACTCTATAGTCAGGCACACTGATGTCCCACTCACCAGGCTGAACACAGTCAGCTGCCTGTTGGATGCCAGGATCTGACACATAATGCATCCACTCAAGTCACTCCACAACAAGTACAAATATGACTCTGTCATTGTCCATGTTGGAGTGAATGACTTGAGATGCACCTCCCTGGACTACATGAAAAGAGACATGGAAGAGCTCTCGGATCTTGTGGTCCAGGCAGGTATGACCCTAGCCCTGAGTAGAATCCTGCCTTCACCCAGAATGATACCACAGTATAAGGTCAAAATGATTGACTTCAACAATTGGCTGAGCTTCTGGTGTCATTCAAAGGGGATCCAGTATCTTTCTGCCTGGCATGACATGATCGACAAACCACAATGCTTTGCCAGAAATGGTCTGCACCTGTCGCCCATGGGATTCAGGTTACTGGCTAAGGCTCTTGCCACCCCTATAGTGCTTTTTTTAGTCAAGGCTCAAAGGACAAAACCAACACCATAGCAGGTACAAGTATGCAAAATCTGAAGGTAATGCTACTCAGTGCTAGACGTCTAAACCTCAAAATGCACTCTCTCGAGGCACTCCTAAAAATGGAAAACATCGATATCTGTGCAGTAACTAAGACCTGGTTCAAGGCTCCAGAGAGCACACCTGCAATACCAGGCTACAACTCTTACTACACTTTTCGGCCACCAAACCAGGACCGAAACACTAAAGGTGGAGGAGTGTCCATATTCACCAAGGATATTCACACCTCCAGGCTTGTTGTCCAACACAATGCATCCGAAATTCTCTAGGTGCATATAACACTAGGTAAGACTGCAATCCAAATTGTAGCTTGCTACAGATCCTCCACCATGCCCTGAGATTCTCACTACACCTTTCTAAACATACTGGAAAATATTAAGATACAACCAAATCACCCTAATACTGGTTGATTTCAACTACCCTGCCATTAACTGGAAAAACTACTTGTGTACCAACACCTTTGCCCAACAGTTCTTGGAATTTATAAATTCCAACGCCCTGGATCAACTAATCCATAGTCCCACCAGGGGCTCCAATATCCTGGACCTGGTCAATACCAACATGGGAAATCGATGGTCCACACCAGTGGTCACCTCCTCATTGGTTAGGTCTGACCATAACCTAATCACCTTTGACATCCACATCCCTCCCCCGCCCCCAGTAAGGAAACCTCCATAAAAAAACTTCTCCAAGGCCAACTTCATACTACTCAAGTCAGAAGTGACAAACTTCATGACCCCCATGCAGACTGGAACTGAAATTTCGACTGCTGAATCCTACACTAAGGCACTGTATGAGCACATCCACTCGTGCATGAATCGTGCCATCCCAAATAGAACCAAGATGCTCTTCTCCAAAAAAAGGAAGCCAATCTGGTGGTCCCCTTCTATAAACAAACTATACAACAGAAGGAAGAAACTGTTGCAGAAAAGAAGAAAATCCCAGGATGCAAAAAACTGCCTTGCCAGCCTCATTAAGAAGCTGAGATCCCTCATTAAATCCTCCAAAGCTAGTTACGAAAATAAAATTGCCAAATATTCCAAAGACAACCACAAGGCATTCTATAGCTATGTCAAGAATCTAAATGGCAATGCTCAGATCTGCTCTGAGCTACAACAGAATGGCATTAAATATACTGATCCCCTCTCACCCCCTAAAGGGCCCATCTCAATACCGAAAGATTTCCAAATTCCGGTAATCACAGCCACGCAGGTAAAAAATGTACTCTCCAAAGCTAAGAATACAGCATCCATGGGACCAGACGACATCCCAGGCTGTGTACTACATGAACTGCAAAATTAATTGGCACCTCACCTAAGTGTCATGTTTAATCATAGCCTCACCTCAGGCTTCGTGCCCACTGAGTGGCACACAGCTACAGTTATCCCACTCCACAAGGGGTGATCCACCTTGGATCCTGGTAACTACCATCCAATCAGTCTGACAAGCCTGATCTGTAAGGCCATTCAACGTATTATCAGAGAACTTATAAACAAAGACACTGGCAACCTTCAAACACTGGACCCCACCTAGTTTGGGTTCGTGAAGGGCTGTTCGTGTCTCCTGAACCTGATTGACTTCTTCGAATCAGTCTCCAGAGCTGTGGACAAGGGTAAGGCAGTCCACACAGCCTATCTGGACCTTGCCAAGGCCTGCAACACCATCCCCCACTCTGGAATCATAGATAAACTTACTAAGCTAGGCAAAAATCCCAACATCACTCGATGGGTTGCCAAATGGCTTACTGACAGAACCCACACTGTAAAAGTAGCCGACTCCAAATCCAGCTCCAGACAAGTGACAAGTGGAGTACCTCAGAGTTCAGTCCTGGGACTGCTTTTGTTTGGCATCTACTTCTCTGAAGTACAGGCCAACACTAAGGGACTCTGGCTAACAAAGTTCACAGATGACTGCAAACTGGGAGCCTTTACTGAATCCCCAAATTATGTGGATATTCTACAAAAGGGCCTTACAGAAACAGATGCTTGTTGCCAGAGCCATGGGCTCAAGCTCAATGCCAAGAAGGGTATAGTTATCCCCTTTGGGAAAAACATGTACCCATGAATTGCCACATAGGTGGCAGTACACTAAACACTGAAAGTGTGATAAGAGACTTAGGAATGCAGGTAGATAGTGGTCTCACCTTCGATAACCACAATGCCACAACAACAAGGAAATTCTTCTATGTGGCACACCTCATCACTAAGGGCCTTTCATCCAGAAAAAAGGAGGTAGTTGTCCCACTGTACTCATCCCTCATTAGACCCATAATAGAGTACAATGCCCCATTTGGTATGTGCCTCACAAGACATCTGCAGCAACTGGAAAGGCCGCAGAAACACCTCACTAAACGAATCACAGGCCTAAAGCAGATGCCCTATGCTGACCAACTAAAAAAACTCCAGCTATACTCTGTTGCATATCGTCTACTCAGAGGTGACCTCTGCTTAACATACAAGGCCATGTCAAATCCAGAGCTGTTGGACATGCTACACTTAAAGAAATCCCAATCCATCAGAGCCACAAGCTCCAGGGACATAAACCTTGTCATCACAATGAACAAAACATGCTGGAAGGATAGGTTCCTGACCCAGAGACTCCCCATACTCTGGAATAGACTGCCCATACATGTCAAGCAGAGTGCCTCCTTGGCCCTCTTAAAAAGGAACCTTGACGACTAGATGGGAGACAGGAAATTTACCCCGGGATCACATCAGTCACCCTGCTAGACAGGGGTCCTGGAAAGTAAATACTGTGGGAAGAAATAGCCAGGGAATTGTTATGGCTAGGCTTGTATAGGCCCTAGAGTAGATAGCCTAATACTAACCTATGAACCTATTATATATAAAGATAGACACCTCCAGAGTGGTCAAACAGTATGACGCACAGGAGATGCTCCAGGTGCAGTTAATGGTTGTCATTTTCAAGACCCATATCCAAATCATAGTTAGCTACAGGCCCCCAGCGTTGATTCAGGGCATCCATGCTGCCTATCTGGACCTCCTTGAATCTATTAAGATTTAACCCTATACCCTGATCCTTGGTGATTTTAACTACCTAACCATTGATTGGGAGAACTACTCAAGCCAGAACACAAATGCTCAAAGATTTCTTGACTTCGTCAATGCCAATGCCTTGGACCAGCTGGTTGACACCCTCACAAGAGGTGACAACATCTTGGACTTGGTACTAACTAACATTGAAAACCACTCCAGCATCCCCGCAGTGTCATCATCCCTAGTAAGAACAGACCACAAAGTGGTCACCTTCAATGTCACCATCTCTCCTGCCCCCCCCCCCCCCAGCTCAGGTTAAACAAAAAAACTTTTCCAAAGCTGATTACAGCCTCCTGAGGGAAGGTCTAAACAGCTTCACAGCCCCCTCCCCAACAGTAGGAACTAGCATTAATGTCCAAACCTACACCAAAGTACTATACAACCATTTACATAAATGCATGGATTCAGCAATACCTGACAGGACAAATTCCTCCTCCTCGTCAAGGAACAGTAAACCTGTCTGGTGGACATCGGCTATAAATAAACTCTACAACAAAGGGAAAAAATTGCTGTCCAGGACCACGATGGAACATGTGCCAAATTGGAAGCAATCTCTCCTTGGCTTAAACAGGCAAATAAGGCTATTAGTAAAGTCCTTCAAAGCTAACTTCCAGCCCAAATTGGCCACGTCTACTAAAGACAATCATAAGACTTTCTTCACATATGTCTGCAGTCTAAGGGGAAAAACCCATATCTGCTCAGAACTGATGGTCAAGGACACCGCATACACAAATGCTGTGGATATAGCCATCCTGCTGGCAGACAGGTTCAGGAAAACTTCACCCCTCTGTCCCTCCATCAGTAATCCAGGATATCCCCAGCACCTGCCCCCCACCCCTTAACTCTAGGGAACAAGTCATTACTACCTTCTCAAAGGCTAAAAACACAGCTTCCATGGGACCCAATTATATTCCAGGCTGCATCCTGCATCAACTCAGGCAGGAACTCGCAGCACCATTAGGCACCCTATTCAACCTAAGCCTGAGTACCGATTTCATCCTAGCTGAGTGGAGGATGGCCACCGTCATTCCTCTGCACAAAGGTGGAGAGTCCACTGATCTGGGCAATTATACACCCATCAGCCTAACTAGGAAATACAACACCAAAGGCACCAAGATGCAAGGAAGGCACCAGTGCACAACTTACTTCACCACAAAAACGAAAAACAGGAATCCAGTAAAAATTTTTATTTCTCTCTCTAGCGCTTCGGCCACCAACAAGACTCCTTGAAGGCTGTCATCAGCCTAACTAGCCTGATTTGCAAGGCCAGAGAATGCATTATCATGGACCACATTAACAAGGACATTGGCAACCTCCAAACGCTTGATCCCACACAGTTTGGTTTTGTCAAGGGGAGATCATGCCAATTAAATTTGGTAGACTGCTTTGAGTCAAGTCACCAAAGCCATAGATGGGGGGGGAGACTGTGAATGCTGTCTACCTTGAATTGAATAAGGCCTTCAACACTATTCCCCACTCGGACATAGATAAACTGTCCCACCTTGGCATAAACTGGTATGTGACCAGATGGGTACCTAACTAGCTTACTGATAGAACTCACTCAGTCAAAATAGGGGAAGCTACCTCAAGTAGTAGACCCGTAAAGAGCAGCATACCCCAGAGATTAGTCTTGGGGCCCCTGCTGTTTGAGATATACTTCTCCGAGGTCCAAGACAAACCCAGAGGTGTATGGCTGATTAAGTTTGCAGATGACTGCAAGCTGGGTGCTGTCATCAACTCCCCTAGTGATGTAGTTGGGTCTATATTATCCGATTGAAACACGAAAACCGCGAACACCATTTGGGCAATACCAAATGGTCAAAAATGGAAAATGTCGAGTGTGTAAATGGAAATCGCCATAGGGAAATTTTTCCCTTCACTTCAATGTAGTGCGATCTTGGAGTTGGAATATTTAAGTAGGGTGGTGTAGGGGGTGCAAGGGGGCTTGCCCCCCCCTGCATAAAACAGTTAGTTAGACATTTAGTTTTGTAGTTTTGTTTTTTTCTGGATTTGATATTTCCGGTTTTCGCTCATTTGGTGTTGCTCAGCATGCATTCACTGTTTTCGTCTTTCGTTCTCATAATATAGACCCAGTGTAGATATACTACAAGACGGTTGCACCCAGACAAGTGACTGATGCCAGAAACATGGTCTAAAATTGAACACCAAAAAATGCATCATCATCCCCCTTGGGGAGAGAGACATCTCCACAAATGATCACATTAATAACAATGTCCTAAGCATGTAAGCAACTGTGAGGGACCTGGGCACCCATGTTGACAGCAATCTAACTTTTGTCCGCCATGTTGCCATCATTGTATGGAGAGCTTTCTACATGGCTATCTCATTAGTAAGGGTATTTCTTTCAGGAACAAGGAAGTCATAACTTCCCTGTATTCCTCCCTTATCAGGCCCATCATTGAGTATAATGCCCCCTTTGGCATGTACCTTGCCAAGCACATGCAGCAGCTGGATAGACCACAGTGGTTTCTGACCAGGAGAATCCAGGGCTTCAAAAATATGTCCTACATGGATAGGCTAAAAGCCCTGTCCCTCTTCTCTGTCTTATACAGACTTCTCAGAGGTGATCTATGTTTGGCATAGAGAGGAATCTATGACCCCACCTTGATGAAATTACTGCATATCTGCAAGCCAAACTCCACTTGTGTGACCTGCACGCAAAACCTCAACTTTGTTTGCGAAATCAATAGGACTTGCAGGCAGGACAAATTTGTCTCAGAGTCTGCCATCTGTGGAACAGACTCCCTCTCCACATCTAGCAGAGTACTTCATTACCCCTCTTTAAGAGGAACCTGGATGACTGGATGGGAAACAGAAAATACACCCCTGGGATTCCACGTGTCCCTGCTGGACAGGGGCATCAGGTGCTGACTTGCGGGAACATGGGCTAATTTATTATTTAGGCTTATAAGGCCTCAGGGCCAGTAGCCTAGTAACTTGCTATGCCTATGTACCTAGTGTTCTGTCTTTTTTGTTTGATTAATTTATAAAGATGTTTGTGTCACTTCCCTTTTTTGAAGCACTGCTGAAGCATTTCGTTTTTCAGGTGTAATCTAATTATTTGTTCGTTTTTCAGGTGTAATCTAATTATTTGTATGATTCTCTAAAAACAGAACTTTCTAGATATTTTTGTTTACTTTCTTATCATGGCAATTACACGATAGTTAAAGATAAAACGAAAATCTGCTTTTGTAAGTCATATGTTTCAAAGCACAAGCTAGGTTTCATTTATAATTTTCTAATAAGTGGTAACAATAGTAAAATGTGTCAATATCCAGTTAATCTGACTGTTTGGATTGATTATCATACAAAGTCCCTCTACTGAAACAATTTATTTTGTAATGATTAATTTACATATTTCTCTTTGCAAAAAGGAAGGTTTGCAGATCATTCTATGCATTTATTTACATAGAACAGGCCATTCCCAAGTGGAACCCATACAGCTTGTAGGTCAGGAATACATGTGAAATAACAATGAATATAAAAATATTACCGCAGTTAGACAGAAAGAGGCATACTCGGTGCCATTTCAATCTACTTCCATGTTTGTCTAAAACCAGAAAGAGCTGCACATTAAACAATATAAATAGAAAAACATACAAAGAGCTGCCTATGAAATGGATATGTAGTAAAAAATATTACTCAGCATGTAAAATGAACTTCATTTTCAGGACAAAAGTGCAAGAATTCTGCACACAACAAAAACTAATGGTGTGTGTATGGCGGGGGTGTTAGAAATAAAATTGTCTGAAGGACATAAGGTCTGAAATTCAAATGGCAATCATTACTTAGTGATTTAAATTCTCAATGATTTGCCAGAAAACCACAAATTTTGCGAGGGAAAGACCAAAAATATTAGACAAAAATCTGAGCATTCTGTGAAAATCTGGACAGTTGAGAGAGATGTCTGAGACAGATAACTGATCAGAAAATATGCACAGAGTCTTTTATATTCTGTGACCTTTAGCTAATTTGCTTTTGTAAAGACTGTTTTAAACTAAGCTATGTGTGACTCAGCAATCTGTCTTGTATGCAGAAGCAGGGGTGTAGTCAGAAATTCATATTTTGTACTCAAACCTCATGTAGTAAACTCACTACCATCATCCCATAATTTCAAAAATGTACTCAACCCTAAACATGTTGCACCCATACACTTTGGAAGGGAACAATTTTCAGTTGTTGTCACTTATAACCAAGAACATATATTCTTAGGGGTACATTCCTATCAGGTAGACATATCTATATAGCTCTGTTCAGCAGAAATGACTTTATACAGTTCTAAAGATCCTGTGTGCTCTTTCTGTCATAATGTCTGAGAGAGCTGTTCAGAAAAGACGTATCAATTTCAGTACACAGAGTATGCCTAGCTCCTGCCCTGTGCAGAAGTTATGCTTGTCACCATCATAAATGAAGCTAATTCCTTCTAAATGAGTTAGGAGTTTCTTTATTACCACTCTGCAAATAATAGTCTGCTCTATATGGGTCCAAAAATAAAGAGGGGGGGGGGGGCAGAAATGGGTGGCTGTGACTTATGAACATCAAGTTGTTTATTTACTAGTTTAACTTAATTCAGTGATACAAAATGGGGCAGCATTAATGGATGGCAGGTATAAAAAAAAAGTTTAAAAAATTTTAAATACAGCATGGAGAAATATAATGAGAGAAAAAAAATGACCCTATACAACTAAAGGTAACTGCTAAGACAGGCTAAAGGGATAAGACACTAGTATTACAAAGGTAGGAATAAACCAGAACTCAGCCACTGTATATCCTCAGTCAACACATGCTTAACATATCTTGTTGTCATCCATACTACAGTTAGTAAGCCTCTTCACAGAATACTGCAACCATATTCACTCTGATAAACTCACCTCTGTAAAGCTGTTTACTGATCATCACAGGGAGTAACATTCCATCGCAAAGCTGGGAATGCAGTTATCTGGATCAGGTCTCAGTTAGGCCAGAAGGGACCATCTTCCACCTGTTGTAATCTGATATTTGTCACCCTCTTGTATGACAAAAAAACGATTGCAGCAAACAGGCTTGGAAACCTTGCTGTAACTTGTCTAGATGATACAAGCCCTGGCACATTGCAATAATAACAAAGGCTGCTTAAAGAGGTATTGACTCAGAGGGCAGTTTATAGCTCTTTAGAAAAAAGCAACAGGAAAAGGACTTCACCCTTCCACAAAGAATGCAACATAGATTTAGTCAGTCTGTTTTGCTAAAGGGAGTGTGAAGTATTAGTAACAAAAGAGGCATGTACAATGTTTTGATAAGTAAAACACAAAGTTACCATTGGAGGTCCTGACCACTGACAATGAGAAAAAAAAAACTTCACAACAGCACAACACACACACACACACACACACACACACACACACACACACACACACACACACACACACACACACACACACACACGTTTTTTCTTTTTGCTGAGCCTTAATATAGCTCAAAATTATTCCACCGTTCAGCTCTTTGAGTGCTTTGATATTTTAAATCTCTCCTTAAAATAGAATAAATGTTTCTAATCTGAATGTGTTCCAACTTCAAGAAATTTGTGTCTACTAATTCTCAGTAGTAATGTTTGCCTGTATGTAACAAGCTACATTTAAAGTGGACAACAGTTTTTTTAAATATTATAAGACACACACTTTGCACATTAATGAGGCACTCGTTAGTAAAAAGAGCCAGGTGATATATTTCAATAAAAAAGGTAACAGTAAAGAGCATTTAAAGGTTGCACAGTGCTTCTTCCACTTCATCATTCAGAAATACACACATACGCACACCCGCATACACATGCATGCCCACACGCATACAGACTGCTCCTGAGAAAATGTCTGACTGCTGTGGCAGTGACATAGTACACTGAATTCAATATCTGGCACATCTTTGTTATGTTCATTAAATTTCTGTGCTGTTCTAGTAAGATGCATGATGCCTTATTCTGATGTTAATAAGATTTTAAGTGAATTACTTTGGCTTCAACTTAGATATCTTAAAACATATTTATAGATTTGTTCTAGTTATTCACTGTAGGCTGAGTTACAGCTGATTTTTCAACAACAGCCTTGCTTTTTAAAATGTCACTCTGCTTGAAAAACAAGAACTACACAAAACATCAGTTCTATGCTTGTTCTTTGTGTATTGGGGGTACACATATGCCTCACAAGACATCTACACAACTTTGTTAATGGCCTATACACACACACAAAGACACACACACACACACACACACACACACACACACACACACACACACACACACACACACACACACACACACACACACACACACACACACACACACACACACACACACACACACACACACACACACACACACACATATATCTGCTTTACACACACATATAAACACTCAAAAAAAAAGAAACAAAGATAAATCTAAGTGAAAGATCACTCATGTTTAAGTTCATAGGTACTTACTAGGCTATGGATCGGTGAGGATATTAAGAAACCTATCCTTACATGCCCATAGTAGTTTCTAGGCCTTATATTTTGCATATGAATGAGCCAGACAAGGACACGTATGGACATTTACATAATTCTCTTACCTATGAGGGATAAATTACATTTGACATGAGTAAGAGAAGTAGTTTGCTTTATGTGGAATAAAGATAGTTCCACAGAAGTGGTATACTCTATGATATATATATATATATATATATATATATATATATATATATATATATATATATAGCTACAGATCTCATATTCATATATATATATATATATAGCTACAGATCTCATATTCATATATATATATATATATATATATATAGCTACAGATCTCATATTCATATATATATATATATATATATATATATATATATATATATATAGCTACAGATCTCATATATATATATATATATATATATATATATATATATATATATATAGCTACAGATCTCATATTCATATATATATATATATATATATATATAGCTACAGATCTCATATTCATTCATATATATATATATATATATATATATATATATATAGCTACAGATCTCATATTCATATATATATATATGTATATATATATAGCTACAGATCTCATATTCATATATATATATATATATATATATATATATATGTATGAAAAAACTGAAAAAACTAAAACCAACTACACTAGCTGCCGACAATCTACATGCAGAATACTTGAAACTAACAGCAGATGGCATAGCATACCCTATATCAATACTAATCAACAAATCAATAGCTGAACACCAGGTCCCTTCCATCTGGAAAACCGCATAGATCATTCCCCTACATAAAGGTGGCCCATCAACTGATCTTAACAACTATCGACCAATTACAATATTGTCAACACTTTCTAAAATTCTAGAAAGAGTAATTCATAAGCAGGCCACTGACTACTTGCTTAATTATAAACTTCTAACCAATACCCAACATGGTTTCAGTCCATTCCATAGCACAACAACTGCATTATTGTCATTTACTAACATCATAAATCTTCACAGAAGCAACAATCACTTTGCCTCTTCTATCTTCTTGAACCTGTCAAAAGCATTTGATATGGTCTCCCATATTCACCTTCTAAACACCCAATCAGATCTACATTTCTGTAATTCCACCATTGCTTGGTTCAAAGACAACCTCACAGGACGTCAACAAGCAGTCTGATGGCAACAGACCCTATCACCCCTATTACCAGTTGAACTTGGAGTGCCCAAGGATCTATATTAGGCTCACTCCTATACTCTATTTACTAATAACTTCCATCTTGTAGCCATTCATGCATCACTCATCCAATACGCAAATGACTCAACTATGATTTGTTCCTACTAGAACTTCAGACTCTAACTCAGAAAGCCTTTCGAGAAGTTGAGTCCTGGCTAATAAATGCTAATTTAATCTTAAACCTAAAAAAAAAAAAAACTGTTAGTCTTTTCCCCTAAAAAACTGTTCCCCCCGCAGCACATTCTACATTACCTCGCATAACAATGCCTGCATAACCCCTTCTCAACACACTAAACTACTGGGAATAGAAATTGACCATAAACTTAAATTTGATATTCATATTTCTCAGACAGTTAAAGAAGTACACAACAAACTTGGTACCCTATATAGGGACAAACACTACTTCACTAAAATTACCAAAATAGCTTTTGCCCAAACCCACTTACTCTCCACCTTACTATGTGTAGCCCCCATTCTCACTATCCTTAAGAAATCTGAATTAAACTTGAAACCTGCTACAATAAAATAGCAAGATTTGTGACAAATCCAGCTAGATCTGACCACTGTCTAGCACTCAAGCAGATTAACTGGTTAGAGTTTCCCCAACTCCTATACTACATACAGCTCTCAATGGCCCACAAACTCCTCTCAGAACCTGAAAAAATTCCTGCCCTATAAACTCTTCTTAAGCCCTAAGCTACCACTAGACCACTCCGATCCACCAAGAAACTACATAAAAACCTATGCATCCAAAAATCAAGCAGGAGATTCCCACTTTTCAAACTACATAGGCAAACTCTGGAATGTCTTACCAACAAATCTTACCCCCTTATCATCCCTAACAATATTTAAACCGACCTTAAAAAACTATTTCCTTAGCAAATTGATCTGCCTTTGCACTACTCCCGGCTGACAGCTAACTACTCACTCTCCGCAATCGTCTCTCCAACATGTCTACACACTTTGCACAATCTCTCATACAATGCCTTTTCTACCTCACATCTACCACTCTACACAATCTACCACTGACATATTAATAAGAAGAAAGCATAACTAACTCTTGCTTGTTCAATATTTTTCTTTAACATTTTCTAAATATGAATCTCTCTTTAATGCCTGAATGTAACATAGAACACACTAGATGATTTATGCTATTGCTATAATGTAGAGCCTCCTTCTTCGAGTCTTATTCAATGTTGAGCCTCCTTCTTCGAGTCTTATTCCATACATGTATAAAATGCCACTAATGTCCTGCTGTTTGTATAACATTAGATTGAGGCTATAATATACAATATTGGTACTTAGCCTTGATGATTTATACAGCGTACATCCATGTATTAAGTTCAGAGTATTCCTACTAAGCATTTGATGATTTGTATTAGACATTTTTGTTCCTTATCTGTTCTAACTAGAGCTTTTCTCCCCAGGCCTCCTCTGAAAAGGGACATGTGTCCAGTCGGACTTTCCTGGTAAACAAATGTAAAATAAAAAAAAATATATATATATATATATATATATATATATATATATATATATATATGTATGATAGCCTAGTACCTACCTATGAACCTATAACTTTCTTGGGTGGTGTAAGCCAGGGAACCTTGTAACCTAGGCTTACATAGGCCCTCGGGCCGATAGCCTAGTACCTACCTATGAAGCTATATCTATATATATATATATATATATATATATATATATATATATATATACACCCCCCCACACACACACACACACATACACACATATAGATCTACCTCTCCACCAAATTCTATTTATTTTACAAAACGGGATTGAGATCCCTGGGGGTGGGGGGGGGTGTTTATGATACTATTGGACTTATAAATGAATAACAGGTCTGACAGAATAGAGTCTGTTGAAGCTCTACAAGTGAGGCATTGATCGTCTCTCAGGAGCCAATGTGATACTAAGAAAAGGGACAGGGTTTTACGACAATTTGCATAGGTAGTTCTGATTTGTTAATGGCCTATACACACACACACAGACACACACACACACACACACACACACACACACACACACACACACACACACACACACACACACACACACACACACACACACCACACACACACCACACACACACACACACACACACACACACACACACACACACACACACACACACACACACACACACACACGTCTGCTTTACACACACATATAAACACTCAAAAAAAAAAGAAACAAAGATAAATCTAAGTGAAAGATCACTCATGCTTAAGTTCATAGGTACTTACTAGGCTATGGATCGGTGAGGATATTAAGAAACCTATCCTTACATGCCCATAGTAGTTTCTAGGCCTTATATTTTGCATATGAATGAGCCAGACAAGGACACGTATGGACATTTACATAATTCTCTTACCTATGAGGGATAAATTACATTTGACATGAGTAAGAGAAGTAGTTTGCTTTATGTGGAATAAAGATAGTTCCACAGAAGTGGTATACTCCATGATATATATATATATATATATATATATATATATATATATATATATATATATATATGTAGAGCTACAGTTCTCATATTCATATATATATATATATATATATCTATATATATATATATATATAGCTACAGATCTCATATTCATATATATATATATATATATATATATATATATATATATATATATATATAGCTACAGATCTCATATTCATATATATATATATATATATATATATATATATATATATATATATATATATATATATATAGCTACAGATCTCATATATATATATATATATATATATATATATATATATATATATATATATATAGCTACAGATCTCATATTCATATATATATATATATATATATATATATATATAGCTACAGATCTCATATTCATTCATATATATATATATATATATATATATATAGCTACAGATCTCATATTCATATATATATATGTATATATATATAGCTACAGATCTCATATTCATATATATATATATATATATATATGTATGAAAAAACTGAAAAAACTAAAACCAACTACACTAGCTGCCGACAATCTACATGCAGAATACTTGAAACTAACAGCAGATGGCATAGCATACCCTATATCAATACTAATCAACAAATCAATAGCTGAACACCAGGTCCCTTCCATCTGGAAAACCGCATAGATCATTCCCCTACATAAAGGTGGCCCATCAACTGATCTTAACAACTATCGACCAATTACAATATTGTCAACACTTTCTAAAATTCTAGAAAGAGTAATTCATAAGCAGGCCACTGACTACTTGCTTAATTATAAATTTCTAACCAATACCCAACATGGTTTCAGACCATTCCATAGCACAACAACTGCATTATTGTCATTTACTAACATCATAAATCTTCACAGAAGCAACAATCACTTTGCCTCTTCTATCTTCTTGAACCTGTCAAAAGCATTTGATATGGTCTCCCATATTCACCTTCTAAACACCCAATCAGATCTACATTTCTGTAATTCCACCATTGCTTGGTTCAAAGACAACCTCACAGGACGTCAACAAGCAGTCTGATGGCAACAGACCCTATCACCCCTATTACCAGTTGAACTTGGAATGCCCAAGGATCTATATTAGGCTCACTCCTATACTCTATTTACTAATAACTTCCATCTTGTAGCCATTCATGCATCACTCATCCAATACGCAAATGACTCAACTATGATTTGTTCCTACTAGAACTTCAGACTCTAACTCAGAAAGCCTTTCGAGAAGTTGAGTCCTGGCTAATAAATGCTAATTTAATCTTAAACCTAAAAAAAAAAAAACTGTTAGTCTTTTCCCCTAAAAAACTGTTCCCCCCGCAGCACATTCTACATTACCTCGCATAACAATGCCTGCATAACCCCTTCTCAACACACTAAACTACTGGGAATAGAAATTGACCATAAACTTAAATTTGATATTCATATTTCTCAGACAGTTAAAGAAGTACACAAAAAACTTGGTACCCTATATAGGGACAAACACTACTTCACTAAAATTACCAAAATAGCTTTTGCCCAAACCCACTTACTCTCCACCTTACTATGTGTAGCCCCCATTCTCACTATCCTTAAGAAATCTGAATTAAACTTGAAACCTGCTACAATAAAATAGCAAGATTTGTGACAAATCCAGCTAGATCTGACCACTGTCTAGCACTCAAGCAGATTAACTGGTTAGAGTTTCCCCAACTCCTATACTACATACAGCTCTCAATGGCCCACAAACTCCTCTCAGAACCTGAAAAAATTCCTGCCCTATAAACTCTTCTTAAGCCCTAAGCTACCACTAGACCACTCCGATCCACCAAGAAACTACATAAAAACCTATGCATCCAAAAATCAAGCAGGAGATTCCCACTTTTCAAACTACATAGGCAAACTCTGGAATGTCTTACCAACAAATCTTACCCCCTTATCATCCCTAACAATATTTAAACCGACCTTAAAAAACTATTTCCTTAGCAAATTGATCTGCCTTTGCACTACTCCTGGCTGACAGCTAACTACTCACTCTCCGCAATCGTCTCTCCAACATGTCTACACACTTTGCACAATCTCTCATACAATGCCTTTTCTACCTCACATCTACCACTCTACACAATCTACCACTGACATATTAATAAGAAGAAAGCATAACTAACTCTTGCTTGTTCAATATTTTTCTTTAACATTTTGTAAATATGAATCTCTCTTTAATGCCTGAATGTAACATAGAACACACTAGATGATTTATGCTATTGCTATAATGTAGAGCCTCCTTCTTCGAGTCTTATTCAATGTTGAGCCTCCTTCTTCGAGTCTTATTCCATACATGTATAAAATGCCACTAATGTCCTGCTGTTTGTATAACATTAGATTGAGGCTATAATATACAATATTGGTACTTAGCCTTGATGATTTATACAGCATACATCCATGTATTAAGTTCAGAGTATTCCTACTAAGCATTTGATGATTTGTATTAGACATTTTTGTTCCTTATCTGTTCTAACTAGAGCTTTTCTCCCCAGGCCTCCTCTGAAAAGGGACATGTGTCCATTCGGACTTTCCTGGTAAACAAATGTAAAATTAAAAAAAAAAATATATATATATATATATATATATATATAAATATATATATATATATATATATATATATATATATATATATATATATATATATATATATATATATATATATATATATATGATAGCCTAGTACCTACCTATGAACCTATAACTTTCTTGGGTGGTGTAAGCCAGGGAACCTTGTAAGCTAGGCTTACATAGGCCCTCGGGCCGATAGCCTAGTACTTACCTATGAAGCTATATATATATATATATATATATATATATATATATATAGATATATATATATATATATTTATACACCCCCACACACACACACACACACACACATACACACATATAGATCTACCTCTCCACCAAATTCTATTTATTTTACAAAACGGGATTGAGGTCCCTGGGGGTGGGGGGGTGTTTATGATACTATTGGACTTATAAATGAATAACAGGTCTGACAGAATAGAGTCTGTTGAAGCTCTACAAGTGAGGCATTGATCGTCTCTCAGGAGCCAATGTGATACTAAGAAAAGGGACAGGGTTTTACGACAATTTACATAGGTAGTTCTGATTTAGGCCCTTGAGTTTTTTTAGTGAGAAATTGTTGGGACACATTCATTCTGAAAGGAGCATTAATATTCAGTGACTGGCCTAGAGAGTGCTAAGCAGACTTGAATGACAACAGCCCTGAGCCTGCAGGCAATACCTTTAGATACAAGCTGTGAAATGAAAAAAGGAATTCTTTACAACAGTGAACACATGGAAAATCATTTAGAATTCCAGCATCAAAGTATCTTGTTCAATGTACTATTTTTTCGATAAAATGGAAAAAAATGACATATGAAATCTCTCCTTTTACCAGTACACAATTGCTAAAAATGTATGTTCAGAAATATAACTCAGTTTCTATAGCTTTTTGTGCTAAATAACAGGATGGTTATAGCATACCTCTGTCACTTTAGGTTTATAGTTTTACAGGTTCATAGTTATGAATGATAGTCTTGTGATCTGTTGCTTTTCTAGAATTCTTATCAACTTAACTCATTGCCTGTGTATCTTATTGTCCAAGATGTTGCTAAAAAATTCACACAGGAATTCAGGGGGGCAGATTTCCAAGCATCAAGTAGTTGGCTAGAGAAATTTAAACTGTGACACGAGATCTCCCAGAAAGTCTTCTGTGGTGAATCCAATGATGTTTCAGTAGAAGTTGCGGAAGATTTCATCAAAAAGTTCCCGAACTTTGCCAGAGGCTTCAAAGAATTTAACGCTGACAAGTACGGCTTCTTTTTCAAGGCAATTCCTTACAGGACCCTCATCATGAAGGGTGACAAATGTAAGAGCGGAAAACTTTCCAAAGAACATTTCACAGTTCTGCTTTGCTCTAGCTCAGCCAGAGAGAAACTAAAGTCCTTGGTGACTGGTAAATCGGCAAAGCCATGCACATTCAAGAACCTGAAGCCCAAAGACCTCCCCGTCACGTGGAGATCAAACAAATGTGCATGGATGATTGGTACCCTCTGGTGCCCTATTTGAGGAGTGGGTAAGGGGTATTGACTGACAAATGAAGAAGAAATGGTCTATTCTACTGACAGTAGACAACTGTCCCGGCCACCTGCAAGTGAATCATCTCACAAACGTGACACTAAAATTTCTGCCTCCAAACACAACCTCAAAATTCCAACCTTTTGACCAAAGCATCATCAAAACATTTAAAATGCACTACCAAACCCAGCTCCTGCAGTGGGTCATTGCTAAAACACAAACCTGTGGTCTGCCTGTGAAAGCAACTTCTTCCACTGCATCAGTTAATGCTCTGGATGCTATCCTCGGGATCAGTTCTCCTTGGAATAAAGTTCAGCCAGAAATGACACAGAAGTGTTTCAAGAAAGTTGGATTTGTCGCAACCCAAGAGCACGATGTTTTGGCCCCATCAGACAGTCTATCTTCCATGGCAGAATTCAAAGGAGTAGATTTTGAAGGTTTTGTTGCAATGGATGATGAGGTGGCGACCTGTAATGAACCTGACCCAGAAGCAATTTTCCAGGTGATATTGACCAAAGTACAGACCAGCATAAAAGTGCATGAAGCAGCTGATGAAGTTGAAGAAGCAAGTGAGGATGACACAGAAACTGCAGAGACTCCAAAAGAGAGGATGTCAGGCATCTGATAATGCAGTTGAAGTCATTTGCTGTGGAAAAATGCCCAGGTATGCTGAGTGGTGTAGCCAGTGTTGAGAGTGCATTTTCCACTTACCTTTGTAATAAGAATAAGGAACAGACCAAGATTGACTCTCTTTTTCAAAAATAATGATTAAACCATGAGAAAACAGTAAATGCATTGATTTTGCATGATGCTTGTACATATGACTTTACTGTGTTTTGATCATGTATGATTTCGTATGATATTCTCTAATAAAAGGTGTACAAGAAAGTAAAATACATGTATGTATCAGTGCAGTATGAGTACACCTAGTTCCTTATGTTGACCACCTCCGTATGTTAACCAGTTTGTTACAGTCCCTTGGGTGGTCAACTTACAGAGGTTCTACTGTATATATGTATATGAGTGTGCATTTGTGTGCACATAGTTTGGGGGTACAGGCTTGCCCCATCAGGGATGGGTGGTGCAGGGGAGCTTGCCTCCATGCTTTTTGTTTCATGTTCTTGGGAGTGTCACTTTTTAAATGTTTTCAGATCTAACAATAGTGGGTTGACTACACAAGACATGGTTATTTACAGTAAACCTGGTAGATGTAACATATAATCATATTGTATAGAAATGCCTGATTATCTCTGAAATATGGTGTAAGTTATTTATCTAGACATCAAATGTCCTTGGCAGGAATGCAACCTCAGGCATAGTCTGGAACATTTGTGGAACTAAGCTGTTGCTCCAGTCTAACTAAAGCTACAAAAAAAAAAAAAAAAACTGTGGGTATGCCAAATATCAGACTAGGAAATGCCACATAAATACACATGGGTGATGCCTTCAGCCATCACTTCTAACCAGCTGACTAACAGTAGTGTTATTATCAAAAATATTAAGTACTGACCTGTGAGACAGACTAGATTGTTTGTGTCTTTTCCCAGTTATGGGTTACCACAGCAGAACTCCGGTCCACTAATGATTGGCAATTGATTTTTATATACCAGCTTGCCAGGCCTGATGCACAACCTTCAGTGAAGGTATGCCCATTCAAGCATGTCTCCACGCAGAAGACGCTCTAGCTGAGAATTGAACCAGACAGAGTCTTACTGTGAGGTGACAACGCTACCGCAGCACCACCACCATGGGTCTGTGAGACAGACTAGTGATGGAAGTAAACAAAATTCAGAAAAAAAAGCACCCCTGAGACAGATGATGGAAGTAAACAAAATTCAGAAAAAGCACCCCTGCTTCTTAAGGGATTACAAAAGAACTTCTGAATACCTCAGAACATTAGAGCAATTTTAGTGTTTATTTTTAAATTTATGGCATTCAAAACAACAGGTTTGTTGATGTTATTATGTTGCTTATGCTGTCACGGATGTGTATTTTTATGTAGTACCATTTTAAAATGTTGATAAAAATTTAAAAAAAAGTCTATATATACTGAGATAGATATTAAAATAACCATAAGCACATCTTCAGGATATGCGTGAACACGGCAGACAGAGCATTAGAGAAAGGTCAAAGCATCAATAATTTATTAATTTAAGGAGTTCTTTCATCAGTTTACACACTTCACTGTATTGTAAAGAAACAGCCGTAACTCTGTTTTGCAAAAGCTAAAATCTGAAACTGGAGAAATGTGTGAAGTCATCTCTATGAAATTAGTAAATAAGAGTTATGCAGACACTTCCGAAGGGAAGAACTCTGCAGAGTAATGATACTAGTGTATTGCAAAACTGGTGGGCTCCTTTACTGAATGCCAAGACATTCGGATTGCAGTGGGTATGACACATGCTGTTAAATCATATTTCATCTAAGCCTTCCATAATGTTTCACTAGTATTTATAAGAAATAAACACAAGTGAAAGTCAACTTAAGAGAAGGTAGTAGATGAACCCTGTGACAGTAACTGGCTTCAAAAACAGTCCTCCAGGACAGAGGTTAACACAGAGTCTGACACAGCAAAGCAAACATTTGTTAAAAATTGTTTTTTCTTACATACCAGGCATGAAAATACATTGTTTCAGTATGGATCTACAGTCATTTAACCACCATAAAAGTGTGCAAAATGCCCCCCTTCCAATATATCAACAAAATAAAGCATGCTTTACTGTTCCCTTAACATGTTGACTTCAGAAAAGCATGGAAGTTTCCAGACTCCAGACTGAAAAGATTTGTTCTACATTCCAGGAAAGACAGTCCCATGACCCTTTACAAGTCTTTCCCTTTAAATATCAGCATTCTCTATGCATCCAGAAGCTGCAATATGATCTGTCCCCAGAAGGGTACCATTACCTGAGGGCCCAGCTCTGAATTATTTTAAGTACCTGCTCCCAGAATTCTAATCTGGAAACTGACACAGATTTATTTGCAGCCTTAGATGTTTTTTTTTTTTTTTCCCCATAGGCCGAATTGTTATTTTCTGTAACAGACACAATGCAGGCAGTCTGTAGCATTTGTAATGTTTGTACTGAGTGGTTATGAGGAATGTACTTTGTGCTATATGACCTGTAGATCTCAGATACGGAGCACCTACCATTTTGGAATCTTAACGTTCCAGAAGGGAAATTAATTTCTTCCTCGCCCAACATAAAGTTAGGCTTTTTTGCATTTCAGGTATTCAGTCACACTGACCATTTATTTTCTTGTTACATGGTAGAATTAAAATAACCACTTATGTGAATAATTATTACATCCACGTTACTCCATCACTTGGTCTGCCTTTGTTAAAACCTAAGAAGGCAAGTCCTTATTGTGCAAGAAAAATTATCTATGAAACTTTAAAAGTATCTTTTTATAGGGTACCCATTGCAAAGAATTAAAACAAATGGCAAATTGTAGCATATGCAATCAGCAGAGTGTAACGGCATAACAGATAACAGTACACCGAATAAAGCAGTGCAAAAGTTGCTTACACTAAAAAATTATTAGAATTAAAAATTCACATTTTTAGAAATATACCTGAATGTGAATACTAGTTTTGTCAGTCAAAAATACTTGCTTAAATGACACAGTGTGCTGCTATGTCTTTCTACCAAAAAGACCATTTCTTGAATGCCAGGTTTATCGATTGAAGAAATGCAAATGCTTACATATTGTAAGGGGTGTACTTTTGTTTCAGTTAGTGGGTGTGCATATTAATGTTAAAACTTTTGAATATACAGAAAGTTTTGTCTTTGTCATTAGGGGTGGGATTAGGGTTAGAGTAAGAGCCAGGTACGGACATACCTCTCCACCTCAAGAGCAAGAATTCTAGACAAAGCAATAAATAATGGGGGGATAAAGGCCCAAAATAGGGAAATTTTTTAAAATATTACTCTCACAAGCTTAGAAAGTTGATGGAATAACATGTTTTGCATTAGCATGAATTTTCTGAAGGGTATGAAGTCTGAAACTTAAATGCCTGTTATTATTTTCTTACTTCAGTCCTCAATGATTTGCTAATGATTTGTCAGAAAACCACAATTTTTATGAGAAACAGATCAAAAATATGTGGCAAAATATGGCCAGTTGAGTGTTATGGGTAGAGGGATTTAGTGATGTCTGTATATGTTGGTGAATGTATAATCTGTATGTGAGTGCATTGTGTAGGGTTCCTATTATGTGATTGCAGATGCATTCTGTCGGATGTGTCTTGATCGAACATAAAACAGCGAAAAGGCAAAATAGCAAAGTGGCTTTTAAGCAAATTCTTTCCCTAGGAAAGAATTTGCTTGGCCATTTCTGTTACTTTGCCGTTTTTGGCACTGTAGTGTGATCTCGGAGTTGGTATATTTAAGTAGGGGGGTGTAGGGGGCACAGTCCCCCACTTTATGTAATGTTTTAAAGTTTTTTTTATTTTTGTTTTTTGGAACAGCGATTTTTTTTCCCTTGGAAAAAAATCGTTGTTCTGAGGTTTCGACATTGTAAGCTTTTGCTTACATGGGGTCGATTAATCATCGTTTGCTTTTTTAAGTGTTCAGTGGTGTAATATAGCCCCACTGTGTAGCGGTTCTGTTAGGGAAAGGGTTTTTCATAAGTTAATGTGTAAAGATGAGAGTTAGGGGTAGAGTAAGGGTAAAGGTTAGCACACAAGAAGAAGGATGGGCACAGTTTGCCCCAACCCTGAACCATGCACATTACCTTTGCAAAACCCTTTTCCTTACAGTATCCACATTCAGACAAGGTATGTCGGAATGTATTAGTTATTTATTTTTTTGTATGAATGAAGGATCACAAAACAAAGCTGCTTAATTTATTTTTGTGATCATTGTGGGGTATGGGTTGTTTGTGTACATTTTGACACTGAAATTCTGGATGTTGGTTTGTTGGATAACAGGGTTTGACATTCAGGAAGCTGTGCATTCGAAATTAGTGACTGTAATCAGCTGAAGATATAATTACCGAAGTATAGAGTTATATATATTTTTTTAGTTATTCTTTATAGAGGATGACTTGGATCTTGGCTTTATTACCATTCATCTTCTTTCTCAACACAACAGGAACTCTGTGACTACAGCACCAGTTCTCTTACACTCCAATCACCAGACATCATTCCCAGAAATGCAAAACTGTAAGTGTGTTATAAAAGGTTGGGAGGGTGGCCTAATGGTCAAAGCATCTGCCTTATACACAAGAGGTGCAGGGTTTGAGTCTCACAAGGGATAATTGGTTAGTTTTAAAATAGCTCACAAGGGCAGTTAGCCTAGTACTAATCTATGAATCATACTGCTAGGCATTTATTTATTCCTTTATTTTTGGAGATTTGATTAGTCATACTTATTCCAGGGGAGATTCAGGTGCTATTCACACCCACTTGGTCTAATTTGACAATGGCACTGAGGAAATTCCCTTTTCATTTGAATAAACAACATGGCATTTTTTATATGCCTAAATTAAACCATCTGAAGGATGGCATCTTATGAGTGTAACATCTTTCTGCTGCACTTTAATGTCAGTACTGGAACATATACGTAAGACGTTAATGTGGAAATAGAAGAAAAACCTTCTAATCTTAGCATCAGATTCAAGTGGCTACATAGAGAGACGCCGACAATGGACTCTGCAAAGCTAGGAATACCTCTGCACAGAATGTAGAAACTAAATCAGGCAAGTTACCAGGTACAGAAATCTAAAGAAACCAGAAATGAAAAGTCAAATTGTTGCACAAGTTTTTGTTAATTCTATCTGCTTCTAGTGATTGCACAGTAACAGTTTTAAATGTTAATTTTTAAGTTTTACAAATGCACTTTTGTTTTTAGTTGCATATGACGGGACAGTGTTCTAAGGAGATTTCACTATTAACACCCTCTCCTATGCTGAAAAAATCCCTTATGGTTTTTCCATCCAGTCATGTTAACCTGATTATTGAACATCAGGCTCATACCACCTGGGCTGGATCATGATTTGTCTCAACTGGCCTCCTTCAAATGTGGATTCAGACAAATAATTCCAAATGTCATATATCAGCAGAGGTATCTAGTGAGCCTATTAGTAACTGGATCTTATTCTCTGAGCTAAGTTTTCAGTGCCAGGGATGGATATTTTTTTCTTTTTTGCACAATTTACTAAACTATATATTATTATTACAGTTTGTGATACTCCTGTCATAAATAAGACATCAACAGTGTTCATGCAGCAACTTCTGAAATCTGCTGTTAGCTACACTGTGGAGGGAGTAGAGTCTGAGACAATGACCAGAGAAGAATTCAGAAGTCGATGCTCTTCAGTGCAGTAGGACAAGATGTGCATGCCTTGTAAACATACTCTTTTCCTACTCTGACAGGCAGGATGGATAAAAGCTCTTTTATTACAATGCAGTTGCAGCACCATCTTGAAACAATATGTTGCCCTGGATTCATGTGTGCTTCACTGAATTTTTATTTTATCTTTGATGTCCTAAGTTGGGCAAGTACAGCATGCATCATCAAAATGTTTTGGAATAGTTAACCGAGAAAAACATGCCTGTTGTTACAGTATATATAAAATAAGTATATTTTTATCTTGGAGGTTTAAACATCTGGCCATAAAAAGAGTAATTGAAGTCTATACTTTGCGGTACTAGTGCTGTAAGGAACAGCCACCATGGTGGTGTACAGACAGTGATTAAAGTGGTTACTGAGTGAAATGCCCTAATTCATTTAAAGTTCAATTGTTTTTTAATACATACTAGTTATATAAAAAAAGTTAATCTCATGCAAAAACTCTTTGTTAGGTTAAAAAGAAATCAAAATCAAACTGTAAGTAACCATAGAAAAAAGAACTGTGGAGAGGTAAGCACTAAATGCCGACGGAGTTTATCACTACATGTGTAAAACACTCCTTCTAGAACTGGAAATGGACAAGACCCCAGCTCCTTATCATAGTGAGTCTTACCTAATAAGACCCCAGCTCCCTATCATAGTGATTCTTACCTAATAAGACCCCAGCTCCTTATCGTAGTGATTCTTACCTAATAAGACCCCAACTCCTTATCGTAGTGATTCTTACCTAATAAGACCCCAACTCCTTATCGTAGTGATTCTTACCTAATAAGACCCCAGCTCCTTATCGTAGTGATTCTTACCTAATAAGGCCCCAGCTCCTTATTGTAGTGATTCTTACCTAATAAGACCCCAGCTCCTTATCGTAGTGATTTTTACCTAATAAGACCCCAGCTCCTTATCGTAGTGATTCTTACCTAATAAGACCCCAGCTCCTTATCGTAGTGATTCTTAACTAATAAGACCCCAGCTCCTTATCGTAGTGATTCTTACCTAATAAGACCCCAGCTCCTTATCGTAGTGATTCTTACCTAATAAGGCCCCAGCTCCTTATTGTAGTGATTCTTACCTAATAAGACCCCAGTTCCTTATCATAGTGATTCTTAACTAATAAGACCCCAGCTCCTTATCGTAGTGATTCTTATCTAATAAGACCCCAGCTCCTTATCGTAGTGATTCTTACCTAATAAGACCCCAGCTCCTTATCGTAGTGATTCTTAACTAATAAGACCCCAGCTCCTTATCGTAGTGATTCTTACCTAATAAGACCCCAGCTCCTTATCGTAGTGATTCTTACCTAATAAGACCCCAGCTCCTTATCGTAGTGATTCTTACCTAATAAGACCCCAGCTCCTTATCGTAGTGATTCTTACCTAATAAGACCCCAACTCCTTATCGTAGTGATTCTTACCTAATAAGACCCCAGCTCCTTATCATAGTGAGTCTTACCTAATAAGACCCGAGCTCCTTATCGTAGTGATACTTACCTAATAAGACCCCAGCTCCTTATCGTAGTGATTCTTACCTAATAAGACCCCAGCTCCTTATTGTGATTCCAACATAATAAGACCCCAGCTCCTTATCGTAGTGATTCTTACCTAATAAGACCCCAGCTCCTTATCATAGTGAGTCTTACCTAATAAGACCCCAGCTCCTTATCGTAGTGATTCTTACCTAATAAGACCCCAGCTCCTTATTGTAGTGATTCTTACCTAATAAGACCCCAGCTCCTTATCATAGTGATTCTTACCTAATAAGACCCCAGCTCCTTATCGTAGTGATTCTTACCTAATAAGACCCCAGCTCCTTATCGTAGTGATTCTTACCTAATAAGACCCCAGCTCCTTATCGTAGTGATTCTTACCTAATAAGACCCCAACTCCTTATCGTAGTGATTCTTACCTAATAAGACCCCAACTCCTTATCGTAGTGATTCTTACCTAATAAGACCCCAGCTCCTTATCGTAGTGATTCTTACCTAATAAGACCCCAGCTCCTTATCGTAGTGATTCTCACCTAATAAGACCCCAGCTCCTTATCGTAGTGATTCTTACCTAATAAGACCCCAGCTCCTTATCATAGTGATTCTTACCTAATAAGACCCCAGCTCCTTATTGTAGTGATTCTTACCTAATAAGGCCCCAGCTCCTTATCATAGTGAGTCTTACCTAATAAGACCCCAGCTCCTTATTGTAGTGATTCTTACCTAATAAGACCCCAGCTCCTTATCGTAGTGATTCTTACCTAATAAGACCCCAGTCATTATTGTAGTGATTCTTATCTAATAAGACCCCAGCTCCTTATCATAGTGAGTCTTACCTAATAAGACCCCAGTCCTTATTGTAGTGATTCTTACCTAATAAGACCCCAGCTCCTTAGCATAGTGATTCTTACCTAATAAGACCCCAGTCCTTATTGTAGTGATTCTTACCTAATAAGACCCCAGCTCCTTATTGTAGTGATTCTTACCTAATAAGGCCCCAGTCCTTATTGTAGTAATTCTTACCTAATAAGACCCGAGCTCCTTATCGTAGTGATTCTTACCTAATAAGACCCCAGCTCCTTATTGTAGTGATTCTTACCTAATAAGACCCCAGCTCCTTAGCATAGTGATTCTTACCTAATAAGACCCCAGTCCTTATTGTAGTGATTCTTACCTAATAAGACCCCAGCTCCTTATCGTAGTGATTCTTACCTAATAAGACCCCAGCTCCTTATCGTAGTGATTTTTACCTAATAAGACCCGAGCTCCTTATCGTAGTGATTCTTACCTAATAAGACCCCAGCTCCTTATCGTAGTGATTCTTACCTAATAAGACCCCAGCTCCTTATTGTAGTGATTCTTACCTAATAAGACCCCAGCTCCTTATCGTAGTGATTCTTACCTAATAAGACCCCAGCTCCTTATCGTAGTGATTTTTACCTAATAAGACCCGAGCTCCTTATCGTAGTGATTCTTACCTAATAAGACCCCAGCTCCTTATCGTAGTGATTCTTACCTAATAAGACCCCAGCTCCTTATCGTAGTGATTCTTACCTAATAAGACCCCAGCTCCTTATTGTAGTGATTCTTACCTAATAAGACCCCAGCTCCTTAGCATAGTGATTCTTACCTAATAAGACCCCAGTCCTTATTGTAGTGATTCTTACCTAATAAGGCCCCAGCTCCTTATCATAGTGAGTCTTACCTAATAAGACCCGAGCTCCTTATCGTAGTGATTCTTACCTAATAAGACCCCAGCTCCTTATCGTAGTGATTCTTACCTAATAAGACCCCAGCTCCTTATCATAGTGATTCTTACCTAATAAGACCCCAGCTCCTTATCGTAGTGATTCTTACCTAATAAGACCCCAGCTCCTTATCATAGTGATTCTTACCTAATAAGACCCCAGCTCCTTATCGTAGTGAATCTTACCTAATAAGACCCCAGCTCCTTAGAATAGTGATTCTTACCTAATAAGACCCCAGCTCCGTATTGTAGTGATTCTTACCTAATAAGACCCCAGCTCCTTAGCATAGTGATTCTTACCTAATAAGACCCCAGCTCCTTATCGTAGTGATTCTTACCTAATAAGACCCCAGCTCCTTATCGTAGTGATTCTTACCTAATAAGACCACAGCTCCTTATCGTAGTAATTCTTACCTAATAAGACCCCAGCTCCTTATCGTAGTGATTCTTACCTAATAAGACCCCAGCTCCGTATTGTAGTGATTCTTACCTAATAAGACCTCAGCTCCTTATCGTAGTGATTCTTACCTAATAAGACCCCAGCTCCTTATCATAGTGATTCTTACCTAATAAGACCCCAGCTCCTTATTGTAGTGATTCTTACCTAATAAGACCCCAGCTCCTTAGCATAGTGATTCTTACCTAATAAGACCCCAGCTCCTTATCATAGTGATTCTTACCTAGTAAGACCCCAGCTCCGTATTGTAGTGATTCTTACCTAATAAGACCCCAGCTCCTTAGCATAGTGATTCTTACCTAATAAGACCCCAGCTCCTTATCGTAGTGATTCTTACCTAATAAGACCCCAGCTCCTTATCGTAGTGATTCTTACCTAATAAGACCCCAGCTCCTTATCGTAGTGATTCTTACCTAATAAGACCCCAGTCCTTATTGTAGTGATTCTTACCTAATAAGACCCCAGCTCCGTATTGTAGTGATTCTTACCTAATAAGACCCCAGCTCCTTATTGTAGTGATTCTTACCTAATAAGACCCCAGCTCCATATTGTAGTGACTCTTACCTAATAAGACCCCAGCTCCTTATCGTAGTGATTCTTACCTAATAAGACTCCAGCTCCTTATCATAGTGATTCTTACCTAATAAGACCCCAGCTCCGTATTGTAGTGATTCTTACCTAATAAGACCCCAGCTCCTTATCGTAGTGATTCTTACCTAATAAGACCCCAGCTCCTTATCGTAGTGATTCTTACCTAATAAGACCCCAGCTCCTTAGCATAGTGATTCTTACCTAATAAGACCCCAGCTCCGTATTGTAGTGATTCTTACCTAATAAGACCCCAGCTCCTTATTGTAGTGATTCTTACCTAATAAGAGCCCAGCTCCGTATTGTAGTGATTCTTACCTAATAAGACCCCAGCTCCTTATCATAGTGATTCTTACCTAATAAGACCCCAGCTCCTTATCGTAGTGATTCTTACCTAATAAGACCCCAGCTCCTTATTGTAGTGATTCTTACCTAATAAGACCCCAGCTCCTTAGCATAGTGATTCTTACCTAATAAGACCCCAGCTCCTTATCGTAGTGATTCTTACCTAGTAAGACCCCAGCTCCTTATCGTAGTGATTCTTACCTAATAAGACCCCAGCTGCTTATCGTAGTGATTCTTACCTAATAAGACCCCAGCTCCTTATCGTAGTGATTCTTACCTAATAAGACCCCAGCTCCTTAGCATAGTGATTCTTACCTAATAAGACCCCAGCTCCTTATCGTAGTGATTCTTACCTAATAAGACCCCAGCTCCTTATCGTAGTGATTCTTACCTAATAAGACCCCAGCTCCTTATCGTAGTGATTCTTACCTAATAAGACCCCAGCTCCTTATCATAGTGATTCTTACCTAATAAGACCCCAGCTCCGTATTGTAGTGATTCTTACCTAATAAGACCCCAGCTCCTTATCGTAGTGATTCTTACCTAATAAGACCCCAGCTCCTTATCGTAGAGATTCTTATCTAATAAGACCCCAGCTCCTTATCGTAGTGATTCTTACCTAATAAGACCCCAGCTCCTTATTGTAGTGATTCTTACCTAATAAGACCCCAGCTCCTTATTGTAGTGATTCTTACCTAATAAGACCCCAGCTCCTTATCATAGTGATTCTTACCTAATAAGACCCCAGCTCCTTATCGTAGTGATTCTTACCTAATAAGACCCCAGCTCCTTATCATAGTGATTCTTACCTAATAAGACCCCAGCTCCTTATCGTAGTGATTTTTACCTAATAAGACCCCAGCTCCTTATCGTAGTGATTCTTACCTAATAAGACCCCAACTCCTTATCATAGTGATTCTTACCTAATGAGCAGTAATTGATCAGAATCTATTCCTGATTCATAAGTTTGCAGGCTGCCTTGTTTGTATATCTGCAAACCAGCTTTCAGATAGCACAGCATGAGATATCATGCACATTATAGATAACTAGTCAGAGCAGTCACATTACATTAGTCATGCAGGATAAATGCCATTAATGCAGAGATGTTGCTGTAGAATTATCTTTACAGTGTCACTGCAGGAGCACAGCTACCAGCTTCAAAGAGAACAGATAAGATAAGAAAACAGGGAGCCTGCCTGATACCTTACAGCAGGAATGTCCAGCAAAATCCTTTGAAGCTCAGAGACTTTGTGCAATAAAATGGATTCAGTAGCATTATATTTAAGATTTAAGACTTAGCTAATGAACTTATTTAGATCAGGTAGTGTTTTACTTCCAGCAGGCAGACTATTACGTTTATACTCACCAGGGAATGTGCCATTCATAGTTGTCGGTTATCTGAGGGATTGTTTTGATAAAATCATTAAAGTTAATGGCACTTAATTCTTTATATGACAGGGTGCTGCTCATTTAAAGTCTTAATAGTTACCCTCAGTTGCACTTGACTGTTAATGCAGTCATAGTAAATTGATCCTCTTACTCAGGGTATTGACTGACCAAGATGTCAATAGTAGAAAAGAAAGAAATACAAATAAGAAGTACATGCCTTCAGCAGCTTTTACTGCTTTGTTGGTTTATGTATAAGTTGTCTAGCAATTTTTTGCCCATGTGACACCCGTGCCCTGGCCCAGCAATCAAGGAGCATCAGTTCTCACCACTGACACCAGAGAGGGCGACTCCTAGAGGAGGAAAGGATAACTAATACACACACTAAAGTACACTAAAGTACAATTTCCCTGACTGCATTTAATTGCATAAGTACATGGTACTGCCTCATCCAAATCCTTCCCTCTCAGGACATCTGCAGGATGGTAGTTCCATACCCTGGTTGTCTCAAGGCTACCTACTATTGGCATTTTGTCTTTCCCACTTACTGGCTCTTTCACTTTTTGTTCCCCACCTTACCTCCTTGGACATCTGTATGTCAGTTGGCCCCACCGGTTGCATTCAAAACATTTAACCCTAGCTCCTAGATGTATACCTGGACTAGTGGCTTCCCCTGCTACTGGTGGATTCTGTTGGGGCAGTCTGTGCTGCCCACCATGGGTTCCTTTAGTCCCATGAGCAGTACTGGGGGGGCCCTTTCCTCTGCAGGGCTGCCCTGCTTGCTAGGTATAGGTCTCCCTTCTTCCCCAACTCCTCTGAAGTAGCACACTGTCTATCAGCTAACCAGATCCTCATATCCTCAGGCAAAGTGCTAAGGGCTTGTTCCCTTACCAAAATGTCTGCCAGCCTTTCAAAAGTGGTGACCTGACATCCACTCACCCAGCTATGAAAAAAATAAGTGCTCAGTTCAGCAACATATTCACATACATTTTCATCTGTCTTCATCTGTGCTCACGAAACTTTTTCCTATACATTTCAGTTGTTAGCTTAAAACATTCCAACAAATGTCTTTTTACAGAAGTGTAATCAAAACAGTCAGTATCATGCATTCTTGCTAAAGAAGTTATAGCTTTACCATGGAGTAAGGGGGTCAGGAACCGTACCCAGAGCCCTTGGTCAACTTCATACTGTTTACATACCCGCTCAAGCATATGAATGAAGCTATCAAAATTATCCCCCTCTTTAAACTGTGGAAGAAATGTACTGACCTTTTGTGCTTCTGGGGTCCAGTTACTCCCTTCCCCATTACCACCATGACTCTGGTGAAGAATCAGCATTTACCTCTCATGCCTCCTCTGCTATTCATTTTCCTCAGCTTGTAGACTCCTCATTTTCTCAGCTGCTTCTAGTTCCATACGCCTGGCCTCCAACTCAAGTCTCTTTAGCTCCAGCTGGAGTTTTAAGTCCACTGCAGAAAGGTTGAGCTGTCCATTCTCCAAGTATATTGTATCTCCTCTGTCAGTCTGATTGTCCTCCAGGCTGCTGTTTTCTGATGCATCTGTAACCAAGACTGCAATCAGGTCTGCCTTAGTCAGGTTTCCATGCACCAGTCCCCTAGCCTAGGACATCTCCGCCAGCTGGCTCCTTGTCAGCTTTCCATACTCCTCTGCTGACATGCTGCTTGCTCACCCTGACTAACACTAAGCTAACAAAAGAAATAAAACAATTGTGATCTGAACTCTGATTATACACTGTGTGGCTTTTTTAGAGTACAAAACACTTTTAAAGATCACTGTACACTGTACATAAGCTACAGGATTCGCTCTACCCACACCACTACAAGCCAATTAGTGTTTGCCAACTAATCAATGTGTGATGTGGATACCACCACAGCAAACCAATATGTGAAAGGATATCCCAGCCACTGCCACCAATATGTGATAGGATATCCCACCACTGCCAACAATATGGGACACCCATGCCCTGGCCCAGCAATCAAGGAGCCTCAGTCCTCATCACTGACACCAGAGAGGGTGACTCCTAGAAGAGTAAAGGATAACTAATACACACAGTAAAGTACAAGTTCCCTTAAGTGCACACAGAGATCACAGTCATTCTGGGGCTGGTTGCTCCCTTGCTCACCAGGTCCCCAATAAGTCTCCCCACTGGCACAGCTATAGGGTCCAGGTCTCAACCTAGCTGGGCAAGCTTAAACCTCTAGTACCCTCTCTGTCAACCAGTGCTTCATGTCCCTGCCCAAGTAGCTGACACAACACACACACACTTTGAGAAGAGGTTATACAATCACACAGACCCTCCTGAGAAAAGGCTGGCACAGGTTCTCCAGGTGTGCCCCTCTTACCCAGACCATACAGTAGTAATTCCTGCCACCACCCAGCTAATAATTATCAGCTACTAAAAGGCCCTTAAAAGGGTGTCCAATTATTACTGTGCAATATTATAATCCAATGGTAGTATGACTAGCAGTCAAGGCTTAATTTGGAGTGACTTAGACAGTAAAATCTATAAATATATAATGTACTTTAGAGGTTAAATTATCTCTACATATACCAGCCACAGGTAAAGGTTTTAAAATATTTAATAATAAATAATTAAAACACAAGACAAAACTACTACACCACAGATATATCTAAGAGTTCAGAGATCACACAGAAACTTAAAATAATACAGTAGGACAGGTCTGATGTGAAAGAAAAACACTTAATCTAACTTTCTAATCTTTAGCTATTCTTAAGAGAAAACACAGTGCTATAATTCTACTTACATGCATAAAGAGCAAGCAGTGCTGGGTTAGATGTCCAAGATCAAAATGCTTACAGTCTCTCACTGAAAAATAGTTTTTAAACACTAACCAACAGCTCTGCTGAGGCCCTCCCAAATTACATCATTTTGACACTTAGGTTTTCTCAGGCCGCAAACTGCATTATTTAGCAAGCTAACACCTGCTCAGGAAACTACAACAATACAAGGCATTTCACATATATACTCCAGAAGAAACCAGAGCAATAAAGCACCTTCCACATGTAAATTCTGGCCCTTAACTTTAACCTTAAAACAATGGGCATGAAACCTTCATCCAGACTCACTGGAGCCAACTTGTAAAACATCACAGAGATTCATAAGATCTTGTCAACTTCAAAAGACACATTTGAAATGCTTGGCTTGCTTTTCCTTACAGCAGATGGCAATGTTGCAAACAATCTTGAAGTTCACATTTTACAGTGTTTTCTTTCATTTAAAAACACAAGCCTGTATTTTACATTTATTTATACAGTTGATAGAATTATGTATCAAATTCTATTTGACTAGGCTGGCAGCCTTCGCCCATCTTCCTCCAGTCTTCACAGCCTTCACCAGCTTGTATCATCTGTCTCACCAATGTCTAAATAACCCATTTGTTTCCAGCATGCACCAACAATACATGAGATATACTGCCTTTCTAATAAGGAGTCAGTGACTGCTCTCACTGCAGCACAAGAACCACCCAACTGTCAGTGATAGCAGCAGCAGCTGGTATGGTTGTGTTCTTCTCCTAGGTTGTTACTATAGATGCCAGCCCTGCTGATGCCCCCAAGCCTTCAGTATGTTGCCTTCATATAGGCAAGAACGATCCACTTGTGTGCACACAGTCATAGCTTTGGGTCTTTATTAGAGAATGTTTCTGTAGTGAACAACTCTTACTCCTGCCCCCTGAATAAAAGACAGCCAATGGCTTCTAATTTACCCCCTCTCTTCTGAGTCATCAGCTCTTGGGTCCACTAGTAAGCTCAGCTGTAGGAAAGGTCACACCATCTGTACTAATGGAAATAACTAGAAGTGGAAGATTTAAACTCATAAAATTCTCAGAAATGCTATAAATGCAAATAAACTGACATAACTAAACAATGGAATTAAAATGGGAGGGTGGCCTAATGGTTAAGGTGTTTGCCTTACAAACACAAGGTGCAAAGTTTGAGCCTCACAAGGGATAATTGGCTAGGCTTAAAATGGCTCGCAAGGGCAGTTAGCCTAGTACTAATCTATGAATCTATGAAAAACATGACAATAATTATACATGAGATTTTATAAACTACCTACCTACTGTGTTGTAATAACTAATAATAATTGTATGCAGTAATCTTTTTTCTGCATTAAACAAAGAAAATAAATAAAATAAAATAAGAAGAGGTACTCAAACTTTTGGGCTAGTTTCCTGTGTGGAAAATAGAAAGGACCTGTGTAGCCATGGACCATGTACCTTTGTGCTACTTTTAATAGAACATGTTTTTGTCCAGTAATCAAAGAAAAATAAATATACCCTAGAGGATTTTGTGTTCTATCAAAAATGGAAATGCTAGCACCAACACCATACATATGCCTGTGTACAATGATATATTCATTGATGCACATGGAATTCCATACCACATGACATGTTCTGATTTCCTAGTAGTGATGTGTGTTTTTTTCAGCAGAATACTCCTTTGTGTTCAGTAGCAGGCTGGATATCACAAGACAAGGTTTATGAAGCAACAATAAATTTGTAACTATACAGTAACAAATTACATAATGATCACTGCTTTTCACAACTAGAAATGAATTAAGTACACTTACGCATGTGAGTACCTTTATATAAGTACCATTAACAACCAAGTTCATCATACATTTTAATTATATTCTTACCTAATAAAGTGCAGCTGATCTCAGAAACGTTGCCAAAATTATTCTTTTCCCAAAAAAAATCAAAACGCCAGTAGACTCAGAGATTTCCTTCTATTCTCTATGCTGCCAGTATCTGTCAACAGATTAGATACAATTTGTTAATTTTTAACCTACAAATACAGAATAGGTAGTCAAGAACAACATCTGTTAATGCCAAAGTACAAAAGTACCCACTTTCCTCTTAATTTCATTAGCAATAACTGTGATAAGGACATAAACAAAGCATTCAAAAAAGATTTTGGAGAGCTCACCTATTCACTTTTTAAGTATGCAGTTCAGACACTCTCCTGTTTAAATGTCAACTGCACCATAATAAACACAATCTTTCCTCTTTTTAAGATAAATTTTTTTCATAAAAACTGATAAGAGTTGTGCCACATATCAATAAAGGAGAACTTCGCTATTTCTACCCTTCTGTAGCAGCTGCGGTAGTGTTGTCGCCTCACAGTACGACGCTGTCCGGTTCGATTCTCAGCTAGAGCGTCTTCTGCATGGAGACATGCGTGAATGGGCATACCTTCGTTGAAGGTTGTGCATCAGGGCTGATAACTCGGCACGTAAAAATCAACTACCAATCATTAGCGGACCGGAGTCCCGCTGTGGCGACCCCTAACCGGGAAAAGCCGAAAGACACAACAACAACAACTGCATGTACAATATGTTGGGTTAGATGAAATTTCAGGATTATTTCCTTAGGAATTTTTATCTCTGGCTTTTAAATTGTATTACCATTTATATAAGTGCATGAAACAAGGTGCTTGTAGTCATTCATTCTTTTTGATCTCACTGTTGTCATAAACCTATTTATTATCTCAGTTTTCACTTCTGTTCTGCCTTGTGCTGTCATTTCACGGCTGCCTTCTTTCTATCACAGTGCTGCCAAAAACATATTGATTCTTTGGCTATTCTCAACTCTTTTGCTCCAAAATAGACAATTTCATGGGGAATGAGTACTGATACTCTGTCCAGACATTCTGAAAGTAAGCAATAATTCTGAGTACTGTCATTCTACTTGAATATAAAGAAGATCCTCAATAACAGGCTTGAGCTTTATAATCTCTAGTTCTTAGGACACTACATGCTATCTAGGAAAGAGAAATCTTAACACATACCATAAAAATGTATGTCTACCCTAACAAGTCACTTTAGGTTAGAACAAAATAAAGGACTACTTGTGGTAACATAGAGGTGTTTACATTGTATAGAACATTAAGGTAAGTTAACAGTGTATTTTCTATTTCTGAGCACAGTTGTTGTTTAGTACTTAGAAAACTAAAGGTATACAATAAAAATTCATAACAAAAACAGTAATATCCATTTCTTAAGCAGGTAAGCCCACCATCCCTTTTAGGGGCAACTTCAGAGCAATACTTGACCAGGTGACTTGCTCAAGGTCATACAGTAAGCCAGTGAGGGCAGAGGGAATCAAATAATACACCACAGGGGTGACAGGTCATAGCTTTAACCCTCTGATGCAAATGCTAGCTGCTATTGTCTTAGATGAAAGAATACCTACAAGTGGTATCCCAAATTGTTAGCACTTGACTCAGGATTTCAACTTTCTTGCAGTAACCTCAACAGACATAAAAGAAATCCTAAACACACTTTATGCAGATAATCTTCTAAATGTAAGAACTCTCTTCTCCCAAAACAAAATTAAATTGGTCTAGAGAAGGACTTAAATAATCTCAGATGATGATGCTCTACAAAGTAATCAGTCAATTCACAAAAATATGCTTTCTGGTATCTCACAAGGATTTAGCAAATAAAGGCTCTGTGGTAACCATGCTATAACAAACTAAACAATTTAAAAAGCTACATCCTAAGCACAGCTTTTTTTTATTTTAAACTATACTTTCCTTATTATAAAATATTCTAGTGCTGCCTGCCACCTATAAGAAACACACAACCTAAGTGGTTTTCTCTTTGTGTAGCATGTATGTACTACTCAGAACACTCAGTGCTCTAACCATGTTGGGTTTTTGGTTTGTTTGTATGAAATCTAACATTACCTTTTTATGAATCACTGCTTCCTACTTGTTATTGACCATTACAATGAAAAATTTACCCCGAAAAAAAAACAAAACAAAAAGCAAACAAACAAAAAAAAACCCATACATATACATTGCAATCGCACTAGCTCAACAGATAGCATGCCTTTAGTGCTCTAAGACCAAAGGCTGTGGGATTTATTTCCACACTAGGTAGCTGGATTAATTTTCCTATACAGACATTGCAGTGCAGCATGGGGGGGGGGGGGGCACTGCACTTCTGAGTGTGCTGTCCTTCTCTTGAGAAGTTAAACCAAGGTGTCATCTGCCCAAGTTGGTGGCAGCTCAGGTGATTTAAGTGCTTATGGCATTTACTGAAAAAAAGAGCAGGGGAAAGTTTCCTGGTTCCCTGGCCCCATTTTTTCCTGGGCAATATGAATACAACCTCAGGTCTCCCTGAAAAGAGGCCATTGGCCTAGAGGGACTAACCCAGTCACCAAAGTGCAAAAAAAAAAAAAAATAAATATATATATATATATATATATATATATATATATATATATATATATATATATATATATAGATCAGCATTCTCTTCTCACACACATAAGACAATAAAATGCAATGTCTAGTAGTGTAAGATTACTCAGATCATAACACATACACTACAGTTGTAAACAGACAAAGCTGTATTGGTTTCTGCCTGTGTGTGGTACAGTGGGATGGAGCTGTGTCAGCAGCCCAGTGGCTTAGGTCTGAATAGTGGCTTTGGGTGTTTGACAAACTAGCCATATAGGAGTGAGCTGCCAATGAGAGCAAATTAGTCTTTGGTTAAAGTTCAGTAAAGTGAGTAACACCTGGTATCTGGGCGGATGTTAGACTTGGATGCACAGAGATTGGGTGGGGCACTAAGCCTACCAAAAACACGGAGCACTTTGGCCATGATGGTAGGTACATGGTAGCATAAGTTCAAGTACTGAGCACAGCACTTACCAGTCACCAGGTAGGGGATAGTAAGGTACAGAAAAAAGTCCCAGCTTTACAAGGTGATAGCCATGAGCCCTCTTTCCTAAGGTCTCACCTTCCACCACCAACATAAAGATGCGTCTATAAAAGATCAATCCAATCTGTAAACAGAAGCCCTCAAGAGATGATATTGGGTGCTTACAGCTAGTGTAGGATGGGGTAACAAGCAGGTGTAAGGAGGATACTCAGGGAAAAGTGGAAAGCATGGAGCTGTGGTAAAAAATAATCTATTTGTGTTAGAACTGCAGATTCGTATCTTGATAACACTGTAATCTAAACACAGTATAACTCATTGCTGCAAAGGGTCTCTAAATTAGCCTAGCCAATCTAGTAACAAATGTTAAGCAAACAAATTAAAGAAAATTTAAGTTTGACAACTGCCTGCATCACACACTACACAAAATAGCATGCATATCTGAACCTCAAAACATAATGCTACTTTTGTCCAACTTTTGTGGGAAAATAACATCATAGGGCTAATAATTTCAGTGAAGTCAGAAATGTAATTCTCAGTTTTCAGAATTACTGAATTACCTACATTACTGCTTTTTAAAAGTAATGGAAAGAACTGTATTAGATAAACAAATACCAAATATCTCACATTATCAACAGTAACTGTCACATAATAAAACCTTCTTGTTCCATTCAACTAAAACATTTGAAAAACAAATGTCCTGATCAATTGTTGTTGTTGTTGTTTGTCTTTCGGCTTTTCCCGGTTAGGGGTTACCACAGCTAATGATTGGCAGTGGATTTTCATGAACGCCGAGGTGCCAGCTTGATGTCCAACCTTCAATGAAGGCACACCCATTTATGCATGTCTATCGAACGCCACCCAACCGCAAAATGTATTGTTTGTGTAACAAAATGCTTTCTAAATACAAGGGCATGCATTTGAATAATTTCTAAATTTTTAAACTAAAGATATCACTAACCATTCTACATTCATTTTGATCCACACTTTGAGGGAAAAAGTTGTATATTCATAGCAGGAAATTGTATGGGCTATCCAGATGTTAGTAGGAAAAGTAACTGTCTACTTTATAGTAATCCGGTTATGGTGGCAGAGTCACCACCCAATATTTGAATAAATGTGTTTTGAATAACTCTACTGCCTAAGCATTTCTACCCTAAAGAGCTTAGAATGTGCTATTTACTCACTTACTTCCCTTTATTCATCATATAAATGTTATTTCTGTCCCCATATTTCAAAGGCATGCAGTAGCTGAACTGGTAATCCTCAACTTGCCCATAGGTGATTGGTATGCATGTTCTGTGTCAAAGAGTATGCAAGTGTGTGTGTGTGTGCGTGCATGCGTGCGTGCGTGCGTGTGTGTGTGTGTGTGTGCTTACATCCCTCATCAGACTGGGTTTAAACCCTTGCCATGCACTTAGTGAGTGCCAGAATAAACTTAATCTCCCAATGAGTCTGAATTAGGTAAAGAAGGTAACTAGAAAATGAATAAATATATGTTTTGAATATATTTACAGTTTCATTGTTAAACAACTTATGCACATCAAAAAACTTTAAAATAATGAAGTGAGCAAACAGGATAGGTAGGAAGTACCCCTCAACATCTGTTCATCAGGTCACTAAAGTACAGTTGTGTACACTTACCATAAATGTAGATGTTCGAGTGTATTCTCTGTTGCAGTCATCACCTGTGGGTTATCCCTGCTGTGGTAGCCTTCGGCCAGCCCGAATACCAGAGTGAATGTTTTTCTGCGTCGGCTGCAGTCGCCTGTAGTCTGACGTCAGGCAGTCAGTGCTATAAAGCAAGACAGCCAACATCATTTCAGCAGCTTTTCTTGCCCTAACCCATCAGAAGCACAAGGAAATTAAAGTAAAGTGGTCCTGGTGGCTAAAAGCCACTGTGGGAAGCTTATGTCCCCCTAGGGAAAGAGGATATAAGGGAGATGGAGGGAGGGAAACAAACCAGGACTGCAACAGTGAATACACTCCGAACATTTACATTTATGGTAAGTGTACACAACTGTACAATGTCCTTTGTGTTTCACTGTTGCAATCATCACATGTGGGAGAATTCCCAAAGCTAAGGAGAGGGGTGGAAGGATAGTTTACAGCCCTAGGCATGGGTCAGCAAGCCCTGTAGAACTGCAGAGGCAAACCCTGCCATAGACTTAGAAAAAAGAGGTAGGTGGTAATGCTTTGTAAAGGTATGGACAGAGGTCCAGGTGATAGCTTCCAAGATGTCCCTGGTGGGGAGTCCTCTGAGGAAGGCTGTGGAAGTGGAGGCTGCCCTAGTGGAATGGTACAAATACACCTGGGAGGATTTCCCATGTAGTCTGTAGCAGAAAAATGATACAGTGCGACATCCATTTGGAAATGGTTTGCTTGGAAATGGGCTTCCCCTCTGGCCCTGGGGCAAATCTGACAAGCAGCTGGTCTGTTTTTCTGAAGGGTTTAGTATGGTCCAGATAGTATCTGAGTGGTCTGTGCATGTCTAGTGTGTGCAGAATTCTTTCCCCCATGTTTTGAGGGAGACCCTGTCTGCATGGAAAATGATGAAGGGCTCAACAGCCATGACTGCCCGAAGTTCTGAAACCCTTCTGGCTGAGGTGATAGCTAGTAGGAAGGCAGTCTTCCAGGAGAGGTATTTCAATTCTGTTGAAGCAGCAGGTTTGAAAGGAGGTAAGGTTAGTTTTTCTTAAAACATAATTCAGGTCCCAGGCTACCTTCTGGGAGGTCTGACATTAGAAGCCCCTCTGAGGAATTGTTTAATCAAAGGATGAGAGAAGAGGGGTAGGTCTGAATCATAATGGGCTGAAATGGCTGAGGAATGGATTTTAATAGAAGAGAAGGAGAGGCCACTTTTGAGTAACTCGACTAGGTAATCCAAGATAAGAGGGACAGAAGGTTAGTCGGGTTGAGAGGGTGGCCTAATGGTTAAGGTGTTTGCCTTGCAAACACAAGATGCAGGATTTGAGTCTCACAAGGGATAATTGGCTAGGCTTAAAATGGCTCACAAGGGCAGTTAGCTTAGTACTAATCTATGAACCTATGAAGGATGTGAGGTACTAGTACCTGTTGACTGGCTCCAGGAGCAGAATATTTTCCATTTCCCTTTGTAAGATTTTCTGATGCTGGGCCATCTGGCCTCTGTGATAATGTCTAGGACCTGTTTGTTTAACAGGGACCCCTTGTTTGCTTTCAAAGTATTAGCCATGCTGAAAGATTGAGAGTCTGCAAGTCTGGGTGCAGTATCCCCCCCCCCAACTGGGTCAAGAGGTCTGAGATCAGGGGAAGCTGCTTAGGGGAGCTGTAAAGTTAGGCTGTGCAGTAAGGGGAACCAATGCTGTCTGGGCCAATCTGGAGCAATGAGGATGGCCTTTGGTCTCTCCTCTCTTATTTTGATCAGTACCTTGGGAATAGGAGGCAGGGGAGGGAACAAGTACACAAACATGGAGTTCCAGGGTAAGGTCAAGGCATCCACGCTAGGAGGTGATATTCCCTAGTACAGAATTTTTGCAGCTGGTGGTTGTGGTGCGAAGCAAAGAGATCCACCTCCAGAGTCCCCCACTCCTGAGTGATTTGCAGAAAGATTTTCCTGTGGAGCTGCTATTTGCAGGGGTCCAGTAAGTTTCTGCTTAGGTGGTCTGCCAGGGTGTTGTTGATCGCTGGTAGGTATTGGGATATTAGGTACAGACCCATGGAGGTAGCTGTCAGCCAGAGGTTCATGGCTAGCCTGCACAGAGGGTAAGATTGGGTCCCCCCCGTTTGTTGATATACCACATTACTGTGGTGTTGTCTGTTTTTATCAGGGGAACCCCTGGCCTGAGATGGGGTTTGAAGGATGTCACGAGCCTTTTGTACTGCCATAATTTCTTTCTGATTGACATGTAAGGGAAGGTGCTGGGCATTCCAAAGACCTTGGGTGCACCTGCCTGCTAGGTTAGCGCCCTAAGCAATAGCTGAGGCATTGGGGGTGATAGTCTGGCTGGTAGGGCAGAGGATGAAGGGAAGACCCCTGTTCTTGGCACAGGCTCCTGCCCACCAGAGAAACTCAGCCCTTATACATGGGATCAGAGGGAGAGAGGTCTCTAGAGACTGAGAGTGCTGACACCAATGGTTCTTTAGACACCACTGAAGTTTTCTCATGTGAAGCCTGGCCAGAGGAATTAGAAGGATGCAAGATGCCATGTATCCAAGGCTTGCAGGAATTTCTTCACAGTGAGGTGACTTCTGGAAGCCAGCTGGGTAAAGTAGAGAGGCAGGAAGCTCTGCTTTTCTGGGGATAGGAAGGCCATTTGGGATGCTGTGTCTAGCAATGCTCCCAAGAAAATGGTCTTCCTGGAGGGTGTTTGCTTTGATTTCTTCTCATTGATGGTGTGCCCTAGGGAAGTTAGGAGGGATTTAACAAACAAAAGGTCCTGGAACAGCTTTTCTTTGCACTCTGCCTGAATGAAGCAGTCGTCCAGGTAAGGGTAAATCTGTATATTTCTCTGTCTGTAAAATGCTATGGCTGGGGCTAAGCATTTGGTGAATACTCTAGGTGCAGTAGATCAGCCAAAGGGCAGCACAGAGAACTGAAAGTGCTGTGATCCTACTCTGAAGCACAGGAAGTTCCTGCAGGATTCTCTTATGGGGATGTGGAGGTAGGCAGCTTTTAGGTCTAGGTCACTAGCCAGGCATTTATTGTCAGCACAGGCATCAGCTGCTGCAAAGTTAGCATTTTGAATCTGGGGACCACCAGGGAGGTGTTCAGAATGGATAGATCCAGGATGGGGCACTAAGTGCCCTCTTTTCTGGGAACAAGGAATAGTCTGGAATAAAAGCCTTTGCCTGTTTGATCTGAGGGGACAGGTTCTACTGCCCCCTGGAAAATGAGAGTTTGGACCTGTTTCAATGCCTCTGTACACTGATTTGGAGGTAGGTCTGGGTACCCTCTTGGAATTGGGAGTATGCTGAAAGAGAATTTGGATCCCTAAAAAATTATCTTTAAGACCCATTGGTCCTTTGTTACAGAGAGCCAATTTTCTTTGAAGAGGGAGAGCCTTCCTCCTAGCTTTTGGTGATTGAAGTGAGGGCAGAGGGGGGAGGGAGAGCCATTGGGAGTTGTTGCCATAGAAGGGTGGCTTAGAACTCCCTGCCTTTGGGGCGGAAGTGGTCCACTGTTTGTTTCTCTTCTAGCCCTAGGATAGGGGCCTGGAAGGTCTGTCCCTCTGGGACTTACCTTGGCCCTGTCTGCTAGGTGCAGGGAAGGACCAGTGCTTAGAGGGAAAGTTCCTGCTGAACCTGGGAGGTTGAACTTGAAAGAAATCTTTTACTGTTTGCATAGATTTTGCTTTGTCTTCCATCTTTTTAAGCACCTCCTCTGCTTTTACTCCAAACAAGCGGTCCTTATACAGGGGTGCATCAATTAGTTTAGACTTGACATGATCAAGGAGAGGTTGTTCCTTCAACCATGCATGTCTCCTAATGACAGATCCTGACACTGCTGCCCTGCTAGAAGCTTCTAGGGCATCATATCCACAGTGTAATGAGTGTTTGACCACTTGACAAGAAGAGTGTAGTAAATCTGCTAACTCTTTTGAATTGGCACAGTCAGGAAAGGTAGAAATCTTTTGTTTTAATAGTTACAAAGTGTGTTGTTGATATCTTAACATATGGAACTGACAGTTGAGTGCTCTGATAGCTAAGGTTGCAGAGGTGTATCCCATCTGTCCAGAACTCTGGAATCCTTGTCAGAAGGAATAGGATTCTTGGCAGAACTAGTCTTAGCTCCTTTAGGCCCCTGTATAATGACCTCTGGGTTCTGGGTCTGCAGCAGGATTTCTGTACAGATATTTGTGAGAATCTGGTACTCTGTAATACCTGCCAGGTTTACTGGGAGCAGGTGGGAGGGCATCAGGGGCTAACTGGATTCACAGAAAACATCATCCACCACTTCTAAAATAGGGGGGATGGCCAGGGGTCTGTGCTGGGGCAGGTCCAGAAACTATCTAAGTATTTTCTTAGACTGGGGGAATTCCTGAGATTCCCATTGGAAATGTTCCCTGAGGGTGTGAAGGGTTTCCCCAAAGGAAAGGTCCTCTGGAGGGGAGGCAGAAGGGATTTATTCCTCTGCATCTGAATCCTCATAAGCAGTCAGAGGTTGCTGTTCCTCTTCAAAATCTGAATAGTCAGATTCCTCAGAATCCTGTTCTGTCATAATTTCTGGAGAAGGGTGTCGTTTCCATTTAGAAGTTGTGGCCTGACTACCCCTGATAAGGGAGATGAGCGCCTCTGCCATTTTAAGCATTTGTGCTTGGGGTGGTGGAGCAGGGGGAAGATGGTGGCTAGAAGCAGATTTTCTAGGGGTGGCCTGGCTTCTAGTCCTGAGAGAATCTGTCTGTCTGAGAGGAAACAGTAGTCGGATGAGAAGACATCAGTTTTTGTCTAAATTCAGTAGTGCGTCACGGCTCCGGACCCAACCGAGGCAGAGACAGCCAAAGGCTCGGAAGACTAAGAAGATTTTTGTGGCATACCAGACTCCGAAATGGTCTCGATAGAGGCCTGCATAGATATGAAATGGGCATCAGGGGCTGCGAAAACACCTCACTGAATTCTGGAGAATTGACAACCTGCTTAGCGGTAGAGTCATCGGAAGGCTTAGCCTTGTGGGGTCTGTCTCTATATTTATCTCTGAGTTTTTTTGGAATGTCCACAGATTGTTGGCTTATGGATGCCATATTGGAATGCAAAGACGGAACATGAAAATAACTGTCTACAATAAGAGGTCTATGGCGAATGGTTCTCACATTAAAGAGGGCACAGAACCAGCAATGGGAGACTTAGTGGTCTGGGCCTAAATAACTGATAAAGTAAGAATGGAAGTATCTGTGCAAGATCTGCTTCCCACAGGTGAGACAATTGTTAACTTTTTCTGACATCGGTTAGTGAAAGAAAAAAGGGTCCCCAATGTGGTGCTTAGCTTTAGAAGTTTTCAGCTGAAATTCAAACTCTGGTAGTGACTAACCGGCACTTGTGTGAACTGCTTCTGTACGGGCTCCACGGCAAGAAAGACTGATGTAATGACGTCGGCTGCCTTGCTTTATACAACTGACGACCTGATGTCAGACTACAGGCGACTGCAGCCGACGCAGAAAAACATTGACTCTGGTATTCGGGCCAGCAGGGATAACCCACAGGTGATGACTGCAACAGTGAAACATGAAAAACATCAACAATATTGAGTTTGTCCCAATACTCTGAACATCCCATCCTCAAGAAAGTACTAATTATCTTACAGTACTCACTCACTCACTTATTGTGGGAACCTGTCCATTTTTTGCTAATCTCATAAGTGAAATCGTTCATTTATAACAAAAAAAACCACTCTGCAGCCGATATCCTACGACCACTGTAGTAGTAAACAAGTTTGTTTAAAACATACAAAGTCACGAACCACAAATCCACAACAGTACTCCAAGGTCAAGCACTTTCATCAATAGACTTCATCAGAACAATTAAAATCTTGTAAAAACAGCCCTTTTATATTTACAAGCTGATTTTCATTAGACAAAACAGCCCTTGCAATTAAACTGACAGTGTCATTTTAAAACCAACCTAAAACCTGCAAAACTGTGTATAAAATCCCATAGAAAAAATGAACATTTGGTAAAACAAAACATAAAAGACAAGGCATAAAAAGTTTATACAAGGCATGAAAAATAATATGTATGTGTTGCTTTTAAAATAAAATAAAAGGCTGAAAAAATTGTATAATGGGGGTTTTCATAACATTTCAAATAGCATTAAATCAGCCTGACAACAAAATAAGAGAAATGCTTCATGCTTAGTAAGTAATGTATAAGAATCGGTGCTTCCCAAGATTATGTACCCCTCAGTGTGAAAGAAGTATAGGCCTCCTTGAAACTGACTACATGTATAGGTTTGCAGCTGCAGGACTGTATCCATATTTGCTGACCTCATCAGATCTAACCATAACAAAAGTTCTAAAGCGTAAAGAAATGAAGTCTAAGATGACATCTTTGCTTTGTTTAGCAGAAGCATTTCTGATCAAAGTGGAAATGGAAATCAAATCAGAATTAGATGAAAATCAGCAAATGAGTGTGCCCCAGAAACAAAAAAAAGAAATTATAAATAATAGGGCCAGAAGAAAATAAAATACATTTGGAAAGCCTACAAATACAATGGCAAGTATGGAAAATTCCTAGAACAACCACACATTGAAAATGATATGACACAGGAATGGTTAAGGAGAGGTAAATTGAAACTAAAAGACGAAAGGCTATTAATAACGGTCCAATAACTATGCACATGTTGGTTTACAAAGTACATTGAAAAAGGTGGAGAAACAGGCAAACACAGGTTCTGTAAATCAGATCTGGAAACAGTTGTACATCGTGTTGCTGGGTGTGATACACTCATGGCTGAGGGTCTGTATACTGAAAGGCAGAATAATGTGCCAAGACTGTTGCACTGGGGATTGAGCAAATACTACAATATAGAAGCAGCTGAAAAGTATTTGACACATGAACCAAAAACATTATCAGCACTGATTAAATCTGGATCACCCAATACCAGCAAATGAAGAAACAGATGCAATATAACCAAACATTGTAGTCCAAAAAAAAAAAGATAAAAGTAGCACTAATCATTGAAGTTGTTACACCCAGTGATCATACCTTCTTATGTACCGAGAGACAGAAATTTATAAAGTAACAGAATTTGCAAGCAGAAACTTGAACAATGTGGAAAAAAGATACACAGACAGTTCCAACAGTACTATTGGAGAGCACAGTGGTGCAGTGGTAGTGTTGTCACCTCACAGTAAGAGGTTCTCTGGTTCAATTCTCAGCTGGAATGCCTTCTGTGCAGAGTTTGCATGTCCTCCCCTATGTTTGTGTGGGTTTCCTCCCATGTTTCAAAGACATGTATTTGGAGTGTTTCTCCCTGGGCCACTGCTGAAAACTGGCTTCATTCCAAGTTGGACTTTCTCAGTACACAAATGTTAAATTAATTAGGAGCAGTAAGACAAATAAAAAAAGATTTTTAAGCATACTTAAATGTGGTACCAATACATGTAACCCTTTATGAACTGCAGAAGGAGGGGATTCTAGATATGTTGCATGTGTTGAGAACAATATTACTTTCATGAACTTTGATCAAACCTTGATTTGTGAATGGGGTTAATTAGTATTAATAACCAAAAACATTAAAAAAATCTTCCAGTATTTGAGACTTAGTAATGATGTTTTCTAGAACTGCTTAGTAATGAAATGTATATACAGTAAGATAGGTGAACCCTACAGCTCTGCATCTGGACTTCATGGGGGAAATTGAGGTGGGGGGTATTTTGCATGTGCCTTTACTGTATGTACAGTATGAAAGTATAGCAAAAGGTTATGTGTACATATTATCATGACTGAGACACAGGCTGGGTGTTACACTACACATAGTCTTATTTGAGAAGCACTCGATACCAGTACAGACAGTATATTACTTTTCCACACAGCATCATGCCTGGCATTGGCAAAACATGAAAGTGGAAGTTCTCTCACATGTTGCAGGTTATCCATCTCCATGGCTGACAGCTGTTCAGTCAGGTGAATGTTAACTGGCCCTATTATAACCAAGCTTGGCAGTATGTAATATTAGATATCAGTGTTGTTAGTGGCCAGGGCCACACCTATGAACAGCTCAAACACAAGACCACCTAGATGAATTGTGAAGCAGAAAACCATGCTACCAAACTTGCATGGAGAGGTAGGGCAGTGGGAAGATGACTGTTGTTAGAACCATCAGTGCCAGTGACAGAGGAATTTCTGTCTACCTGGCATGGGATATCGGACTCAATACATTTTCACAACAGTGTGACAGACCTTGAAGCTGAGCTGTAGTGTGTCCCTAGGGTATGCATTGGGGATGCCCCAGGAATGTTTTGCTATTCTTATTGTAAGACATGAATCCTATTGTCTGATCTCTTTATTGGTGTTTGTAACACCTGGGCTGTGCCTGCAAATGGTGTATAGTGATCAGTGTATTACCCTGGTAAATAGACTAAAATAAATAAATAAATAAAATAAAATAAATAACAAAAATATTCAGTGTTATGAATCATAAAGTCTGATCTCTATTGTTATTCACAACTCTGATTTTGTGTGTTTCCTGTAATTTGGGCACATCAGGGCTAAAAGCTATAAGGACAACTGTACAGAGTAAGGTTACCTTTTCCATTACTACTACTTTTTGCAGTGCCTTCTAAGAATAAAGAAGAGATGAGCAAATATACTTCTACTGGGCACTGTTCTTTGGTGCCTTCACAGATGATGCCATATATCCATGGCTTTCCACTACCTGATGTTGGAGAAGAGTTCTACTCTGATTATGATGGTGGTGGACGGTTGTCATGGTCAGGGAATATGGTGTTATTACAGCACACAGGGACTGTGCAAACCAGATCCCCTATCTAGATCATGGACATGGCCTCTGTGCCTGTGAAAATGTACAGTCTGGGAAGTGTGTTATCCTCTACAACTCAGCCCACAGTGTGCTCCATAGGATGTGCAATAAACCTGTGGGTGTGCACACTGGTATTCATAGAAGTGTGGAGTACAGCCCCCCCCCCCCCCCCAGAACTAGCTATATCAATAGTTGCAACCCATCAAGCGTGGAGGGCCATCATGAAGGCACAACCTAGCAACTCCTCTGTCTTTGTAGAGATGTTGTTGCTTGAACTAAAGACTGTGTGCAATGATCTATGGGTGTACATATCCTGTATGTCTTTATACTTGACCTGTTCAATTGCCTACTTGGTACAATGCGGGCTCTCTCATGCTTACAGTATGTGTTCCGGGCATGTAGTTGCTCTACCTCTGGCTCTAGTAAAGGTGGCCCTGACTCTGACATGGGAGGCCCATGTGACAGACATGTTGTGCCACCACTTCCACAGCAACAGCAAGTGTGGTGGTACATATGGACAGGAGAGGGTATCCCATGGTGCTCATGCCAGTGCCATATCTGGTACAGGATGCCACTCAGAAGTATCTTTAGCCAAGGATATGTTACTACCAGTGAAACCCCTAAGGCAGGCAAATCCAATAGATTGGGGCATGATTGGGATGATAACATATCTTCCATGTATGCCACGGACACTTGCTGAAGCTATCTTTCACCGCACCCACATACACACTATACACCACCACATTTTCCATTTCAGCATACATGTACAGTGGCATGGCCCTTTGTGAAGCAGTTTGCAACAACCCCCCCCCCCCCAAGTTATTTCAACCTCTGACACTCACTGCTAACATTTACTTTCAATTTCTATAAGTATCCATACATTTGTCTATAGAAGCTATTGTACTTCATGCTCCATTCCCCATCCGTGCACATGATGGTAACTGTGCCCTGCCTTTTGTACTTTGTTACTTGGCTTGCTTATCTCTAGTATGACGTGTGGCCATCCTATGCATGGGTAAGAACCAGATCTAGTTGTGGTTTTATATACAGCATGTTCACTGTAGTGTATAAGCTTTAATATGGGCCATAGCAATGCGCCAACCTCTGAATAATTGCCTGGACCATTGTGCACTTCACCTGCAACTTTTGGCATGCCAGATTGGTCCCTCACAGACTCCTCATGTGGCTCACTTTCCATTGCATGGTGCTGTGGAGGTGTTCTTCCTGCATACAGCCTCCCTGTTGCAACTATTTCCTCCATATCATTTAGTGAAGCATTGAACATACTGAAAATATTTTAGCACATGTACCAAAGTTGTCTTTCTGGACCTACCAGTTACATCCAGGCAGCAAAAGTGTGCCTTCAGCAACCCAAACATATGCTCCATGATGATCTGAGTTTGTGGTAGGGCATATTTGCATCTGTTGCCTGCCTCGATCTGTGGATCTCTGAAAGATGTCATCAACCAAGACTTACGGGCATATCCATCATTACCAATAAGATGGCCCTGAGGAATGCCACCTCTCACAAAACAGTACAAGTCATATGTGTGCCATATGTGGAAGTCATGATGGCTTCCGGGGTGGCCTGCAGACACATTGTAGATAATACCCTAAGCATTACAGTCCACCTGACAGTTGAGAGGATGATACTCTTTACGGTTCACATGCCATCATCCCAGGTTACTAAGTGGAGTCCTTATTTCAAAGTGGATGCAGTCTATGGTTCCCAGTAGCTTAGGGAAGAATTTGGCTATTTTACAGAAGTCTTGCATGGTGTTGGGTCTCTCTTCTGTTGTATGGCGAAACCACATACGCTCATCAACATGCTGCAGCATGTCTGTGAGATACTGCCATTGTGTCCCCTGATGGTCAGTGAAAGGTCTTTGTAACTAGTAGTCATAAAGTCATACATACCTTAGTATCTATTGAGATTGGTAGTCCATAACCCTTACAGGCCTACAAATGAGGCTGACATATGTGCATCTGCTCCTGTTATAGTGTCTTTATGCTCACGGTACTTTTCTACAATATTGGTTTCATGAATACCTTGAAATGTTAGGCAATGACAGATGTTACAGTGTCTCTGAGGGTGACAATGCGCTACATTGTGGCTGTTAGTGGCAATAATTGCCTGTCGCATATACACATTAATTAATGCTGGGATAGCCCCTAATAAAGTTCTGATGCTCCCCTCGACTAACTCCAGGCTTTTACTGTGGACAAACTCACTTTTGGTAGAGTTTCACACTGCAGGCATTAAATATTTCTGAATTACTCAGCTGTCTTGGTTTACCTCATTTGCATATTCAGAGATGCTAATTTTAATAACGTTTCTTGTTTGCATGTCGTCATACTGTCATTAGCATATGCTGTGACAAGCTATGTCACTGCTGACTGATAACTATTCAGCAAATGTTTCTGAAGCCCAGCGACTGTTTTTAGATACTACATTTCTACATTAAATGAACTATATTACAATCTGTACAATCATTTTAAAATGTTCCTATCTTAAAAACAGATCTCAAGAGACATAAAAATATATGCAAGATATGGCTTTGTACATTAAAACACAAGAAGCATGGCTGCTGCTTAAACCACCTGCAGTTTCAAAGGTTTTCCCTCATTTGTCTCTCATGCTTTTTTCCCCTCTTTCCTTGCTGTTATATATTAACAGTCGATGGTATAATTACCAGTGATCAGCACACTGGAACACAAAAGCTGCATAGTACCTATTCTGCTACAAATATATGTCAAACACACAGAATCGCTCAGCTACAAAAATGTGTCAAACACTTGGAACTTCAGCTCCACATAGTTTCTCTTACACTTAAGATGATAATTAAATAAAAAAGACAAAAGCTTTAGACAGTAACAGAGGAAGGATGACTAAAAGGTATTCTCCTTACCACTCTGTGTTCCAGTTCTCGACTTGGTGCTGCTGTATTCTTGATATTTAGCAATTAATAACCATATTAACGAAGACATGATCCAAAGAGAAACAAAGAGCTCAGCACTGTACACAACATGGATACAATGTAAAACAAAATTGTTTACTCCTACACTTCATTATAAATTGTTTACGCCTGCATTTCATTATATCTGAACTCATTAAACACAACTATAGACATCTTCACCATGGTCCAACCCTAACACGCACCACTAATGAAAAACACACTTCTCCTGTAAAATCATGACTGGGTGTTTCCCAAAAATTGAACCTAAATAGAGGGTAACAAAAGTATGTATTTCCAGTTACTTGCTTGTAACAGCACTCTGCACTTGGCAGAAACCAGCATGTTCTGAAGATTTTAGAATGCTTATTTTTACAAGTGCCAGTATGACTATGTTTGTTATAACTGAATATCTACCATTGATGTTAAACATGAATGACTTTGTTTATGTAATTAGCTGTAACAGACTTTAAGAGGAAATATCCAACATATTTCCAGCCTATGTATCAGCATTACTAGTAATTTTCCATTTTTTCACCATTTTATATTCTCCATTCCATGTCTGTTCCCAACTACTCTTATAATTTCACAACCACATCTTTTCTCCAAAATGTCTGTGAAACATACATTGCTGATCCTGATTTCTAATAATTTCACATAATCTCCCACACTCCAAATTCCTAAATGTCCCAGTCTCTTACAAAAATAACAGTACATGATCAAGTAAAGTACTGTGGCAGGATGAATCTGTACTGTACAGTGTAGCTGTTTATATCAAGTAAGATGCGGTGACAGGACAAATGTGTACTGTATGGTGCAGCTGTTTATATTAAGTAACATACTGGGCAGCAGTGATGAACATTGCCTAACTGTGTGACTCTCAGAAAGTCACTTATCCAGACACTGTTCCCAGACTGAGTCTGAAAATGGTCCATGGAGATCAGTGCTCTACCCCAGAAAACAAATATACATAAATATATAAATAAACACACACATATATATATATATATATATATATATATATATATATATATATATGTGTGTAACCCATGGTAGTGGTGCTGCGGTAGCGTTGTCGCCATACAGCAAGACGTCGCATTCGATTCGCAGCTAGAGCGTCTCCTGTGTGGAGGCATGCGTGAATGGGCATGCCTTCGTTGAAGGTTGTGCGTCAGGGCTGGTAACTCGGCACGTAAAAACCCACTACCAATCATTAGCGGTCCGGAGTTCCGCTGTGGCGACCCCTAACCGGGATAAGCCGAAAGACACAACAACATATATATATATATATATATATATATATATATATATATATATATATATATATATATATATATGTGTACATGCATGCATAGGTATTATTTTTATTTATTTATTTAACATTTGTTTACTGTGAAAGTCTGACTGGACACAGGTCCTTTTTCAGCGGAGGCCCAGGGAGAAAAGCTCCATGAGTAACAGTAAATCTTAATGCATTAATTACAATAACCAATAAAGTATAAAGTAAACAAAATGTAGTATACATGAGAAAATACAAATTTGTTACATCATGACAACAAAACCTAGGCTTTGAACATAGCTAAAAGTATGACTTATGTCAAGATCTAAGGTTAAGACAGGCTGGTAGGAATAAAAGATGAAACACCGGGGAAGATGTTGGATATGGGTGGGGTATACTGTGATGTATCAGAGCATTCATGAAGGGTTAGTACAGGAACCTAGCCACTTACTTTTTAGATAAGCTTTAAGTGATGGCTTAAAGTAGTCAGTGGATGAAATTGACAGAATAGAGTTAGGAAGGGAGTTCCATATATGAGATATATAGCTGGAAAATAAAGATTCTGCTGCAGTGTTGCTGGCCTTGGAGATAGTCAGTAAGTTCGTATTGTTAGGTCAGGTGGACCTGTAAGGAAGAATGAGATTTTGTAGTGCAGGGATTCTGGTTGGTTGTGTTACAATTTTGTGAGTTAGAGAGATTGGTCGTAAAGAATAATGTTGGGAACTTCAAGCCAGTCTAGTATCCTTAAAGCTGTACAGTGATGTGTTCTATATGGGCAGTCAGATGCAAACTTTATGATTTTATTATAACATGCTTCTAGCTTAGATAAGTCAGTTTTCCCAAGATTAGTTAAAATTGGGGAGGGATATAGTAGAGTGGAGAGCAGATGGGTTTGTGCTAATGTAGTTTTGGCCATTTGGCCACTTTGGTCAGGAAACTTTTGTACCTATATAGACTTCCAAGTTTCTTATGGACATTTTTATTGTTAGGGAGACATGTACATCAAATTTCATGTCATTGCCTATTTCTACTCCAAGAAGCTTTGTATGTGTTTTTGGGGAGAGGACAGTATTGTCTTTGACTAGTATGTTAAATGGTGGGCATGAGATAGACATCTGGTTAGGTTGGAAGGGTAATAATTTAGTTTTGTTTGGGTTCAGGATTAGATGGGCATTGGCTATTCACTTTTCAACAGAAGTGAAAGATTCCTGTAAGTGGCAGCGGAGATAAGTGTTGAATCATCTGCATACTGTATTATAGAACCATGTGGAGTAACTGTGTGTAGATTATTAGTAAAGAGGGAGAAAAGGAGAGGGCCCAGGATAGATCCTTGGGAGACACCAATGGATAAAGGAAGGCATGGAGATAGGTCACCCTGCCATAGAACAGATTGTTGATGGCCAGATAAATAGTTATTAAACCAAGCTGTGGCAGACGGTGAGAAGGATAGTTCAGTTAGTACATATATTAGTTTGGAATGGCAGACCATAGGAAAAGCTTTTGATAGGGCTAAAAAGATGGCAAATACAAAGTTGTTGTTATTCCTGTGATGGCTGATGGTAGTAGTGAAGGATAAGAGAGCAGTAGTGATACTATACGATGGGTAAAACCCATGCTGAATGTTTCAGAGAAGGTTATTTGTTAGTAAGAATTTCATGACCTGGAGATGAATACACCTATTGAGTACCTTAGAAAGAGGTGAAAGAATAGCAATTGGATGATAGTTTGTCAGTTCTGTGGAAGGTCCCCCTTTATGAAGTGGGATTACATAGGAGATTTTCCACAGTTGAGGAACCCTGTTTTCAAGAATGGATTTATTTACAAGGATTGCCACTATAGGAAGGCTATAGATTCAGCTGCAATTTTGAGGTACTCACTGGGTAAGTTATCTACGGCAAGTGTAGTAGGTTTTAGTTTCTGGAGTAGTTTTTTTTATAGTGGCTGTAGGAACTGAGGAGAAAGAGAATGAGGCATTGCTAGTTGTAGACTTGGCTGGTTTGGTATCAGGAGTAGGGGGTTGCTGCTTGGAAAGGGCAATTATAGATTCAGTAAAATGTTTGTTAAAAATGGTAGTTATGTTACTGGAAGTGTTGTGGATGTTTGTTTCACTGAGTGAAGGGTTGAGTTTATAGCAGGCCAGAGTTTTTGAGGTTTTTTTTTTTTGGTATGTGTTTTGAATGTTATGATAGAAATTTATTTTATCCTGTTTTATTTGTTTTTTGCTTCATTTCTAAGTTCTTGATACTGTTGTTTAAAAACTACTGTGTTAGTCTTGCGGATATAGTTCCCAGGCTTTATCTCTAGTTTTCGGAATGGCCTAGTCTCTCTGTTTAGCCAGGGAGCAGAGTTTCATTTTACTCTGATGGTTCTAACAGGGGCATGTGCATTTAATATATCTAAAAAAGGATTTATTAAAGTAGTTCACTGAGTCATCTAGGTCAAGGTATTTGACTGGAGTTCGACTGCACCTTTGTAGTCAGCTAGGAAGTTGTCAAGATTAAAGTTATGTAAGTTGTTTAAACATAGCAGGTTTTGGTGGGAATATGTATATTTGCATAAGAAATGTGGGCAGGTGGTCACTCAGACCATCAGGAAGGCAACCTGATTGGAATGAGTGCGAGGGTTTATTTAGTAATATCCAGTCCAAGGTTGATTGTTTTTTTACTAGTTTTATGTATTCGGGTAGGTTCTTGAATAGTTTGTGTAAAACCATGCAAGTTTATGTGATGGATGGGGTGAGTTGTATCACATGCAAACAAGTCTAAATTAAAATCACCTAGTATGAATGACTCCTGATTAAGGGTACTACTTGCCCAGTATATATGTATATATATATATATATATATATATATTTATTTATATATATATATATATATATATATATATATATATATATATATATATATATATATATATATATATATATATATATATATATATATATATATATATATATATATACACACACACACACACACACACACACACACACACACACACACACACACACACACACACACACACATATTGGGCAGCAGTGTTGAACCTATACTGTACAATGCAGCTCTTTATAAGTGCAGGAATGCTCTACCAATGGCCTGCTGAATTTGTAGTAATGTTCTCGGAATATGATGCTATTGATGCTTCCACAGTTGTTTGGCACAGAGTCTGTAGAGAATACATGATGTAGCATTGCTGTTCTGTTGTACCTTTTGTGTTGCTGCTTGGATAACTACAGTAATCCTCCCTGACAATTCATGTTTATCTCTTAGGTCACATGAGACATTTAGTGTTAAGAACACTCATTTGTGCAATCACTAGCGAGCTGCCCTGAGCATCATATCTTAAATAAATACAGAAATACATACATTCTTCTGCACAAGTCAACCAGCCCACTAAAAGTGGTACAGATGTCTGTAAAGGAAAATGGCATACCTTTTCAGCATTTCTAATTAAAAATCGTCTAAACAAAGAGAAAAACAATTGAAAGAAAATAGCCCGAAAAGGTGCATTTTTTTAAATATTACTCTTAATTTACTTAAAATGTTAATAGAACAACACATGTTCCATCAACATGCATTTTCTGAACATTATAAAGTGTGAAGCTCTGTTTGGGCATTATGGATTGACTACAATCTTCAGTAATTTACCAGAAATATATGAGGCACAGTACAAAAATATAAGAAAAAAATCAAGATTATTCTCTAATGGGACAGTTGAGAGGTATGAACAGTGGTCTGGGTTTTAGAAATAAGCCTGACTCAAAAAAATGACATCAGTGGTAAGTAGTGGTGTGTTAACATTGTACTACTCCTCTAGATGAAGGACAGGCCACCATGAGTCTTCTGTATTTTAGGTTATTATGCAAACATTAATAAAAACCAACAAACAGACTATTCGCTTTAACCCTTTACATTTCTAGGGCTTCATCAGAGTACTTAATTCAGTGCTGACACACAATTTAAGGTTAATACAATTAAAAGCAGCCAGTCCAAAAGGTGAAAGTCCTTAGTCTGTTATTTGCTGTTATTTAGTATTTTTTTTTCTCCCAGTGCCCACCTCCTTTTTGAACTAGTAATTTTACTTGCTTTGCATTCGGTCAGGTTTGTTGGTTATTATGAAAACATGGCAGTAGAATAATGCATGCCTCATGGATGAAAGGGTATTGACAAGATTCCAAAATGATAAAATTCTTTGGTATAGCCCAGTGGAATCTTTTAGTTATGTTTCCCTCAGTGATAACTGTGCCCTGAGGAATCAATACATTTAAACAGTTAAATAAACCCTAAAGCATGTGATTTCCTTATAAAACAAGTAACTAAAATCTAAGCCATGTGATTTACATAATAAGCAAATAACAAAAACCCTTGCTGTAAGACTTCTACATTAAACAAATAAATAAAACCCATGTTGTGGGTTTCCATAATAAATAAATAAACAAAGCCCATGCATGGGGATTTCCAAATTGAACAAACAAATAAAACTCATACATACTAAGGGATTTCAATAAAAACAGATACATAAAACCAATTCCATGGAATTTCCATGTTAAATAAATAAAACCCTTGCCATGTGATTTCCGTAACAGGGCATCTCTGCTGCCCATGACACGAACACTGATGACAGAGTGTGGCAGAGAAAGATATCCTTTACACTAACGCTGATGTGAAAATAGGGCATTAAGTACAGTATGTCATAAAGCTGCTGCTTCATGTTTGGATTGTGCTTTGGCATTAGTGGTGGGCTAAGGAAAATATCATATGTCATCAGAAAGATACAAATTGTGCATTACAAAGAAAACCACAGTTTACCTTAGTATGTGTATGTATACTTTACTGATAGAAACCTTTAAAAAATTCTAAATTAGTCCTTTACTACTCTTCTTAGACCAAGAAAGGGTTAACTGCTATATCATTATTCATTGTAAATACATCTTTTTGTGCCAACATGCAATCAAGTAGGCAAACATGTCTTATAAATTATAGCAAGACTAGCATATTTTCATGGGATATAAGCTCAGGAGGGATATAAGCTCTGCAGAACACAACATGGGGGTTTTGTCTTTGTAACAATAAAATGTGGAGCCAGGCTTGCTTTTGAAACATTAACGATTAAAGCTTGTTTGTGTGACTGAACAGCTTTTTCCTGTAAAACATGTTGCTAGTATACTGGTGGATTTTTTCCTTTTGTCATGATGGTTTGACCTTAGAGAAGGTATAAATACTAATGGGTGTACAGGGGACATGTAACCCCCACATCAGGAGGTGTAGGGTCTTGCCTCTCGCAAAAATGCCTTTTTTCTGTGAGTTTATTTTATTTTATTATTATTATTATTATTATTATTATTATTATTATTATTATGTTGTTTACTGAGTTTGTCAAAAAAGTCTTTTCTGATGAGGCCTGGGGAGAAAATTCCCAATATATTACAAACATTTTTAAGCAGGCATTCAGGATTATGTGAACAGACATTAACTAATATACATTAACCGTTACACATATATTTGCTAATTAGATTCCATTCATAAGAAAAAGAGGCAACTATTATAGTATAAAATACAATTATGAATATGTTTTATATATATATTTTATATATATATATATATATATATATATATATATATATATAGATATATATATATATATATATATATATATATATATATATATATATATATGGATCTAGGATGTTTGATCTAAAGATCAAATGTCCGAATCCATTAAGCGCGAGCATACTTAGCCGAAAGTGCTTTTCACTGAAGAAGCACTTTTGCGTAAGTATGGCTGTTGCAGAGGCCGTACTACGGTGCGGATAAGGGAGGATTCCCTTTTCCCACTGTAGTGCGTTCTCGGATGGAGAATATTAAAGTAAGGGGGTTGTGGATTACACAGCCCCCCACATGGGGGGGTGCAGGGGGTGAAGCCCCCCTGCAAAAACGTAAATGCAGTTTTTTTTATTTTTTTTTATTGACACGCTTTAACGAAAGTGCTTTTTCGGTTAAAGCACATTCATTAAAGTGTGTTCGGCGGTTATGGATTCGGATGTTTGACCACTCGATCAAACGTCCTAGATCCATATATATATATATATATATATATATATATATATATATATATATATATATATATATATATATATATATATTATGTTTTGGTGTTAATCTTAGTGGCCTTGAACTTGGATACTCCTTCTGGGCCCATCTCGTTTGCTCACTCAACTGAGTGCAGTGAGATCATATTCTGATTTCAGGTACTCCTACTGTGTACAAAGAGAGCATCTGGGAAACAGAAAAAAAAAATTAAGCTTGTTTCCTGCCTTTCCTGTTAAGTGGTATAGACTATTTGTAGGCTTCTGAGCCCCCAAGCCCTTCTGTGTTGGAGGGAAGCCTTCTAGCTTAGTTTTTTTTCTTATAACTAGCCAGTTTTCTAGTTTCAGCACTCAAATCTGTTTCTTTGATCTCAGCACTTGTTCAGAAAAAAAAAAAAAAAAATTCATCTGCTTTTACTGTACTTGTGTTTCTACCTAATTTATTTTACTTTTGCATCATCTTAAAAGTACTCAATTGTATTTATTACTGCTTGGTGTAACTCATTCTAAGCCTTTTGGTTTAAACACTTGGGCTTCGGACCAGTTGTTTTGCACTGAGAGGGTTTGTGGTCTGCACTGTAGTGGCAGAACAGGTAGCTTACATCCTTCTAGGTTGGGAACTGCTGATTGAGGGCTCAGTGTCTGTTATTCTAAAAGTGTATTAATTCTGGTTTAAGCACTTGGGCTTTCAGGCCAGTTATTTTACATTAAGAGGGTTCGTGGTCTGCACTCTTGTGGGAGGAGAGGCTGGACTCTGCCCTTCTGAGCTGGGAATTTCTGGTTAAAGGCTTATAGTGCATGCATATCTGAACTGCTTCTTACTGAAGTTGGTGCGCCTTGTTTGCTGTGGCATAGACTGGATTCGGGCCTGCTGGATCTAGCTTTGTTTGTGTAACTTGAGCACTAATCCAGGCATTCTCTAAAGTATTCAATTGTATTTATTACTGCTTGGTAGTAACTTGATTAAAGTGTAGCTATCATTCTAAGTCTTTTGGATTAAGCACTTGGGCTTCAGACCAGTTGTTTTACATTAGGAAGGTTTGTGGCATGCACTGTGGTGGCAGGACAGGTAGCTTTCATCCTTCTAAGTTGGGAACTGCTGACTGAGAGCCCAGTGTCTGTTATTCTTAAAGTATGTTAGTTCTGGTTTAAGCACTTGGGCTTCAGGCCAGTTATTTTACATTAAGAAGGTTCGTGGTCTGCACTCTTGTGGGAGAAGAGGCTGGACTCTGCCCTTCTGAGCTGGGAATTTCTGGTTAAAGGTTTATAGTGCCTGAATATTTGAACTGTATCTTACTGAAACTGGTACACCTTGTTTGCTGTAGCATAGACTAGATCCAGGCCTGCTGAATCTAGCTTTATTTATATGCTTGTTGTTTGTTTGCTTGTTATTTCCCTGGAATGCTAATTCCACCTAATCTGTGACTTCTCAGTGCTTCTGTGGATCACTAGTGATATCTGCATTGCTTACTGTACTTATTTCCTTGTTTCACTTGAAAGAAAGTTAATGTTTGTCGTTTTTGCATTTAAGTTACCTGTAACACATTGCACTTAAGTTACCTGGCACTTGCTCGCTAAAGCAATTATATAAGTCAGCACTAAAAATTAAAAGCACTACACCCTCACTCCCCACTGGACCTTGTTTTCAATTATTAAGGAATTCCCAATATTATTCTAGCATGTCCAAAGGTCAGTTGTCAATCTCCTCTCCGGTCCAGCTGGTGAATCTGGGAATCTTGAGGCAATGTTACAACTGCCTCATGTACACAGACAACCCTCTCCTCCTCCCAACAAATTCCAACACATGTGAGAGATGCAATCATATAGCCAAATTGGAGGCTAAGCTCTCTCAACTCAGTACTGGCATAACCAGTCAGGAGGAGAAGGAAACCACACTCACTACAATTCCAGTCTCACATAGACCTACCACGACAGCAAACCAAACACATAATCACACAAAAACATACTCGGAGGCTCAAAATAAAGATCTGCCTAAGCAGCAGAGACCTCCAAAGCAGACACCCAAGCAACTGCTACCCCAAAACAAAACACGTGCAACACATATCTCACAAAGCCAGTGTGCCGAACAGTCACAGCCCTTAAGACTAAACAACACACCTGACACACTTGTAATAGGTGACTCTATTGTCAGGCACACTGATGTCCCGCTCACCAGGCTGAACAAGGAGAGGGTCACGGTGAGCAGCCTGTCGGGCGCTAGGATCCGCCACATAACACAAGCACTCCAAGGCAAGTACAAATATGACTCAGTCATTGTCCATGCTGGTGTGAATGACCTGAGATGTACCTCCCTGGACTACATGAAAAGAAACATAAAGGAGCTCTCTGAGCATGTAGCCCAGGCCGGTATGACCCTGACCTTGAGTAGCATCTTACCCTCACCAAGAATGATGCCACAATATGAAGACAAGATGATCAATTTCAACAACTGGCTTAAGTACTGGTGTCATTCAAAGGGGATCCAATGCCTGTCAGCTTGGGATGATATGCTCGACAAGCCACAATGCTTCGCTAGGGACGGCTTGCACCTGTCACCCCTGGGCTTTGGATATTGGCAAAGGCTCTTGCTACCCCATAGTGCCTTTTTAGGCAAGGCTCAAAAGACAAACCCACCTCCATAGGTATCACAAGGGATAAGAAATTAAGAGTAATGCTACTCAATGCCAGAAGTCTAAACCTCAAGATGCCTTTTCGAAACTCTCCTTAGCATGGAGAACATCGATATCTGTGCAGTAACAGAAACCTGGTTCAGGGCTCCCGAGAGCACCCCAGCACTACCAGGTTATACCTCATACCATGCTTTTCGGCCCCAAAACTTGGACCGAACCACAAAAGGAGGGGGAGTATCGATATTCATCAAAGATACCCACACTTCCAGGTTGGTGGCAAAGCACAAAGCATCAGAGACTATCCATGTGCAACTAACAGTGGGTAAAACTGCCTTCCAGTTTATAGCCTGCTACAGACCACCCTCCCAAACCCAGGAACCCCACCCGGCCTTTATGAGAACACTGGAAAATATGAAGGTCCCACCAAACACCATTATATTGGGCGACTTCAACTACCCAAACATAGACTGGTAGCATTACTCTAGCTCCAACACCCTAGCCCAAAGGTTCCTAGAATTTATAAACTCAAATGCTATGGAACAACTTGTTACCACTCCCACAAGAGGGGAAAACATACTGGACCTGATCATCACCAACATGGGGACTCTATGCTCCAGACCAGAAGTGTATCCCTCACTGGTAAGATCGGACCATAAACTAATCTTACTGGATATTCACATCCCGACCCCACCCCCCGCCCAGAAAACCACAGTGAAAAACTTCTCTAAAGCAAATTTCACACTCCTCAAAACCAAGGTGGAATCCTTCAAAGCCCCGGGCCTGTGGAAAATCTGCCCAGACCGCAGAATCCTTTATAAACGCATTCTATGAACACCTTCAGGAATGCTTGGATCATCACAATCCCAAATAAAACCAAGACCCAATCCTCCAAAGGCAGACATCCTGTCTGGTGGACCCCAACCATAAACAAACTATACAATAGAAGGAGGAAGCTACTAAGTGATAGAGCAAAATCCAAAAAGGGAAGGCATCACTGATCAGTATTAGCAAAAAACTACGGGCACTCATAAAATTGTCTAAGGCCAGCTTCGAGAGAAAAATTGCACAGGACACTAAGGATAATCACAAGGCTTTCTTTAGTTATGTTAGGAACCTGGGTGGTAATTCCCAGATATGCTCAGAATTAGTCCAAAATGACAAAAAAAATACACTGAACCCGCAGACATTGCCAACATCCTAGCTGACAGGGTCAGCACAAACTTCTCCCCCCCCCTCCACCAAAAGGGCAAATATCTATCCCAGCAGAGTGCTGCCCCCCTGACATCTCAGATGCTCAGGTAAGAGCCGCCCTCTCCAAAGCAAAAAACACAGCATCAATGGGACCAGACAGTGTCCCGGGCTGCGTCCTACATGAACTCCAGAACAGCTAAACCCAAACATAAAACTACTGTTCAATCTCAGCCTTACTACAGGATATGTGCCCAAAGAGTGGCGCACAGCAACAGTGGTCCCTCTCCATAAAGGTGGTGCCTCAACGGATCCTGGAAACTATCGCCCCATAAGCCTGACTAGCTTGGTCTGCAAAGCTATGGAAAGGATCATCATGGACCTCATAAATAAAGATATTGGGGACCTACAGACACTGGATCCTACCCAGTTTGGCTTTGTTAAGGGCAGATCTTGCCTCTTAAACCTGGTTGATTTCTTTGAAACAGTCACCAAGGCCATTGACGAGGGGAAGATGGTCCACACAGCCTACCTGGACCTCGCAAAAGCCTTCGATACCACACCCCACTCGGGCATTATAGATAAGCTCACCAGCTTAAATATAAACCCCTATGTTACTAGATGGATTGCAAACTGGCTCAAGGACAGAACCCACATAGTTAGAATTGCTGGAGCCATGTCAGACTCCAAACCAGTTACAAGTGGTGTCCCACAAGGCTCAGTCCTGGGACCTCTCTTGTTCGGTATATATTTCTCAGAGGTACAGGCCAACACGGAAGGACTGTGGCTGACCAAGTTCGCAGATGACTGCAAACTGGGCACCATAATTGACTCTCCAGCCGACACAAGCATCCTCCAAAAGGGCCTCATAGATACAGACAACTGGTGCCAGAGCCATGGCCTCAAGCTAAATGCCAAAAAATGTATAGTCATCCCCTTTGGCAAAAACAAAGTGCCCACAAATTACCACATAGGTGGTAATCCATTAAGTACAGAAGAAGTAATTAGGGACCTGGGGACCCAAGTTGATAGCAATCTCTCATTTGACAACCACGTGGCCAAAGTGGTTAGAAAAACATTTTATATAGCCCACCTAATCATGAAGGGATTCACATCTAGATCAGGGGAGGTCATTGTGCCTCTTTAGTCATCCCTCATCAGGCCCATAATTGAGTACAATGCCCCTTTTGGGATGTACCTTACCAGACACCTGCAGCAACTGGAAAGACCCCAAAAGTACCTCACCAAGAGGATCAAAGGGCTCAAACAGATGCCATATGCTGCCCGGTTAAAGAAACTCCAGCTCTACTCAGTGGCATACCGCCTGTTCAGAGGCGATCTGTGCCTGATGTATAAAGCCATGTCCAACCCGGAATTAATGGACATGCTGCACCTCAGAAAATCCAAATCCCATTGAGCTCTGGCCTTCGAGACTTGAACCTCAGCACTGAAATAAATAGGACATGCTGGAGGGACAGATTCATAACCCAGAGGCTCCCTTCACTCTGGAATAAAATCCCAGTCCAGGTTAGGCAAAGTCCCTCATTGACTCTCTTCAAGAGGAATCTTGATGAGTGGATGGGAGATCGTAGGTTTACCCCGGGTATCACTTCTGTGTCACTGTTAGACAGAGGCACAGTATACTAACCTCGAAAAAGGGCATAGCAAAATAAATTTAAAATGGGTGGCGAAAGCCAAACACATTCTGGCTAGGCTTATAAATGCCCTGGGGCAGATAGCCTAGTATGAACCTATGAACCTATATATATATATATATATATATATATATATATATATATATATATATATATATATATGTATATGTATGGGTCTACTTTTCTTTATCAAAATTATATAATCTCGAAAAAGAAAAGTATGACCCCTTTTCCCCACTATAGTGTGATCTTGGAGGTAGTATATTTAAGTAACAAGGGTGTGAGGGGTGCAGGGGGGGCTTGGCCCCTGCAAAACTGTGTTTAAAATCTTTATTTTTTTTATTTTGCCTATTTGGTACTTTTGTTTTTCGAGATTATGTAATTTCGATAAAGAAAAGTAGACCCATATATATATATATATATATATATATATATATATATATATATATATATATATAATATGCAGGATGTGTAGTGTTATAACTGTTGTACAGAATTTTGACCATCCTGTCCTAAACTACAGGTTTGTTCCTAGATTTACAGCTACCTGTAACAGTGTTAACTTAGTATATCTTGCATCTTGTAAATGTTGTACCGGTTTCTATGTAGGCAAGACTACACGAAGGCTGAGAGACAGGATTTATAATCACTTGTATGACATCAAAACCTCAAATCAACAAAATGCATTAGCTAAACATGTGGCTAACTTCAGTACCCATACGTTTAGCTTTAGGGTTCTGCAAATAGTGCCGATTAATGTGAGAGGGGGCAATTTGAACAATCAATTAGAGTTGGTAGAAGTTAAGTGGATTTTTAGATTACGTGCCCATATTTTTCCAGGGCTTAACAATCATGTTAGTCTTAAACCAGCCCTTGTAGCATGCCCAGTAAAATAATATGTAATAAAATAATATAATAAAATAATATGTAATGAAATAAGATAAAATAAACTAGAGTAAGTTAAGGTGGGATGAGCTGAAGTATGTCATTATTAAAGTACAGTAATATCTTTGTTTGATCCATGACCAGTTCATAGTCTATATTGTAACTGGTAAAGGGAATTCTTTGAATTTTTTTGTATTTACATAAAAAATTTGTTTTGGGTTTTAATCTTCATTTTATATGCATATTTATATGTTTGAAGTACATATGTTATGTCTTGTTTTATGCATATATATATATATATATATATATATATATATATATATATTTTACATGAATTTATATACATATACATTTATATAATTACGTTAGGATTTGTGTGTGTGTGTGTCTGCTGAATATATATACACAATTTCCTATTGTCTGCTTAACTTGGATTTTATTCTGTCTTTAGTCAGCATTTGTCTTACTGCTGAAGGGGTTAATTAGTTAATTGATTAACTTGATCTTTCTGCTGTGAACTGGATTGGTTGGCAGTATTTTAAATCTGTTTAAATTAAGCTGTTTGACTGTTTTCTGAGATCTGATGAAGCATGTTTTTACATGTGAAAGTGCTTATCCGTTGAGTATACAATACATTTGTTTGATTTTTAGAGCCTGGTGGTCCTGCCTTGTGTCTTCACTTTGGATATATATATATACATATACATATATATATATATATATATATATATATATATATGTATATATATATATATATATATATATATATATATATATATATATAGATATATATATATATATATATTTTTTTTCCCTTGAAGTACACTTTCACGGAATTGGGCTCCACCTTGTGTTTTAGACAAACAGAAGTAGACCCATATATATATATATATATATATATATATATATATATATATATATATATATACATACATAATTATGAATTAGCACATGGTTATATATTTATATATACATATATTACATTTTTTAATCGGGTAGTGTCCGTCTGGGCCATGGAGCCTGTTTTCAGCGGAGACCTGGGGAGAAAAGCTCCACACATAATAACATTGTAGACATAATACAAAATATAAAATCATAAAATCGTAAAATTACATACATATACTAATACACTTGATATAAAAGTTGTACATGTATAATTCTGAAGACCAGAGGTGAACAAGTTATAATGTGAAACAGTATTGAAGATAATGAAGTACATATAAATACATCTTTTTATGCCAACATATACTCAAGTAGGCAAACATGTCTTATAAATTATAACAAGAATAGCATCTTTTCATGGGATATAAGCTCAAGACACAGACCCAGCCATCTGCAGAACACAACATGTGGGTTTCGTGCCAGGCGTGCTTTTGAAACATTAATGATTAAAGCTTGTTTGTATGATCACTATATAGCTCACAATATATAGTTATGAATTAGCACATTTTGAAAATTAAGCTCTTTGAAGAGGTGTACTAGTGGGTTTGGTCGGATACACAGTATATCATGCGATTATTTCTTAGAAATTTAAGGAAATGGAGGTGAGGGAAGGAACTTGGTAGGGAAGAAAATGTTAATCATTTTTTAAACAAAAAATATGTTTATTGAATTATCACTTAGGACATAGGCAATTCTACATTTATATAAACAAAAACAAACCATATTGACATATTTTCAATTGCAAACTATACACATCACATATGACGTCTCCAACTATTGACCTATTGCCATCCTATGCCCCCTATCTAAAATTCTAGAGAAATGCATCCATTTGCAAGTCATGACATTCCTTAACGCACATAAACTCCTATCTACCACACAACATGGCGTCCGCCCATATCACTGCACAACCACTGCTCTTCTTTCCTTTTCTAATCTAGTCAACCTCCACAGTAACAACAACAAATATACATCTGCCATTTTCCTGGACCTCTCAAAGGCATTTGACATGGTCTCTCACTCCATCCTGCTAGACTCTCTAACCTCACTATCCTTCACCCCTTCTACTATAGCCTGGTTCAGAAGCTACCTATCTGACAGGCAACAATCTGTCCAGTGGAAAGGATCTCTATCCCCACATCTTCCAACTACCATAGGTATCCTACAAGGTTCTATACTGGGTCCACTTCTCTTTTCTATATTCACAAACAACCTCAATAGCTCAACCCAACATGCCACACTCATTTAATACGCAGATGACTCATCCCTGATCTGCTTTGTCTCATCTCCCATCATTCTACAGCAACTCACTCAGGAAACATTTAACTCTGTAGAAAAATGGATCTCAGGTATCCAACTTATCCTAAATCTCAAGAAGACAAAATTACTACTATTCTCCCCTAATAAATCAAAACCTCCCCTCTCCTTCTCCATCACATCTAAGGACGGCACCACCATCTCCCCTTCTAACCATACCAAACTTCTGGGCATTGAAATTGACAATGATCTTCACTTTGATATCCACAGCTCCCATACCATAAAATTAGTTCACAAAAAATGGGCTCACTATATAGGCACAAAAACTTTCTTTCATATCAAGCAAGAGTCACCCTTGCCCAAAGTCACCTCCTCTCCACTCTATTGTATGCAGCACCGATTTTCACCTACATTAGAAAGTCTGACCTAGATAAACTAGAAACGTGTTACAATAAAATAGCTAAGTTTGCTATAAACTCCACTTACAGAACACATCACTGTACTGCACTAAAAAAGCTAAAATGGCTTGAGTTATCACAACTTCTTAATTATCACCAGCTAGTTACTGTCTACAACATTCTCAAGCACCCTGAAAAAAACCCTTCAATATACAATCTCCTTACTCACTACACTGCAAACCGGCATCTTCAAGCTAGTGAAAAATCTGTCCTCTGCATCTCCAGGGCAAATAATACTGCAGGGAAAGCACTCTACTCCCACACCGTTGCTAGAAACTGGAACTCTTTCCCATTCTTTGACCTCTGCCCCTACCACCTCACAATTCAAAAACTCCCTCAAATCACATCTGCTCAGTACCTGGTTATGCCCTTGCATCACATAATCTTACCTTCACTGCTTTCAGCTCCCCCTTTCACTTCCCAACTCACCTTAACCCTCTATAGTCAAAAACTCACCTGCAGGGCATCTGCTCCTCTCCTTAGGCACAACAGTATACACCTGCATGTTAATTGTAATATGAATGTCTAACTGTTGTCTGCTGGAAATGCATGATATATTTCTTCTTGTGACTATTGCACAGCACTGTATAAATTGTGATTATTACTCTGTTTTTATCATTTCTTTTTATTGTTATTTTTTCTGTTATTTTTATCGTTTATGTTCTTTTTCTTATTATTTTATATCTGATTGTTAAACTAAATGCCGGAGCTTTTCTCCCCGGGCCTCTGCTGTAAATGCACCTGGTCCAGTCGGAACTTCCCATTTAACAAATGTAAAATAAATAAATAAAAATAAATAAATCATTGTCAATTGAATATTACATTGCACATTCAATTCCTGCCTTCCCTTAAAGCTCATTCCTCCTCCAAAACATTATTCTGCATGCATTGTTCCCACAATTCCACTTTGCTCCTAAACTTTTCTAAAGATCCTACTTCCAATTCCTTCAACTCTGTTTCAATATTCACTACTTCTAATACAATTGGTTTAGACTTTGATTTCTGTTTTCTAGTAATTGCTTTTTTGCAACCACCAGAATTAAACTCAGCAAGGACTTAGTATGTCTAGGCAATTCAGATCCTTTATCACATCTGAAAAAAATCATTTACACAGCCACACCAACCTATTTACTCAGTATTTTTGACAGAGCAGTCTGCAGTTAACTCTTAAATCTGCCAACTCATTACAGTTCCAAAGATATGTTCACAGTTATCTCCATTTTTTCCCCATCACACCTCCAACATTTGCAATCTACATAAGAAAACTTCATTGGAGTCTGCTTTGTTTATAAAAATACCTATGCAAACACCTACAAGCAAAAATCCTAAATGTTCTAGATTTTGTTGCATATTTGGGAGCTATATATATATATATATATATATATATATATATATATATATATATACATTGTTTCTTTGAGAATTGTTTATCCAGTCTTTCTTACCAATACTTTCGAATGTCCTGTGATTGATTCCCATAGTTATCATGCAAAATGTATATGTCCTACTAATTATCCCTTTTTAACAGCAGCTTCTTTTCTAGATACAATAAAATGTCTACCAGTGCTGGTCTTTCACTTAGGATACCCTATTATTTTCTCTTTACCTAGAAAATGTTAATATTGTAGTTAAGAGGTGAGGGTGTAAAACAGATTAAGAGATGATTACATACATGGCTATCATAAGGTTTATATCAGAAGTATCGAGATGGGGGGGTAAGCAGTGTCACAAAACAATGTATATAGTTGGGAGATCCTAATAAAACTATTTAGGTATTGTTGAAGACTGGTTATGGGGCAGAGGATTCTGAAAGCAGAGAAATGGTTTGACAATATGGGAAGATAAATATTTTTTTGTTTTCAGATGTGAACATTTGTGAGTGCACTTGTATGACATGATCACAAATGAGACAAATACTTGTCAGGAAACAAGCAAAATGTCTTTATTATAAATTCTGCATCTTTCATTTAAGACACAAATGTATTTTATTCAGGAAAAGGGAATAGCAGATATATTCTTATTATATTACTTGGTCTACGAGAGAACACTCTTTCATGACTCCCTGGTTGGGTTCATCTTCTACACTGATTATTATTTAAAAAAATCCAAATTTGAGAACATCGAGGCAGTTATATTAATGTATGTCGTGATATATTGTGCTGACTTGTTTGTGTCTTTCGGCTTTTCCCGGATAGGGGTCGCCACAGCGGAACTCTGGTCTGCTAATGATTGGCAGTAGATTTTTACGTACTGGCTTGCCGGGCCTAACGCACAACCTTTAACGAAGGAACACCCATTCACGCATTTCGCCACACAGAAGACGCTCTAGCTGAGAATCGAACGGGCAACGTCTAACTGTGAGGCGACAACGCTACTGCAGCACCACCACCACGTATGATTGTGCTGACTACATATGTGAATTTATCTCCTAAACCACTAATGGACACAACACTGTCAGCAAGCATCTTCTTGAAAATCAATGAAAATCAGGAAGCAGCTATGAATAATTCACTCTTGCAGCATGACCTAAGTAATACACAAGTATACACTAAACTGCTACAGGACAGTCTGATAGCTGGAGCTGGTGGAGATACATCCATCCACAGAGGCATGGAGGAAATGTGTGCCAAGCCTATCAAGTAGGGTGCTTTCATAGATCAACTGATACACTATGAATGCATCTGTTAAATCCAACTCCAAAGGCTACCCTTGATGGGCTTTGGGTTGGAACTTGGAATATTGATGACTCTAAGAATGTATCTATGAATCTATATATCATGGAATTACAAAACATGGCCAGTTAGACACATACTTTGAAAAAAAAAAAGCTTTTTTCACCACTGAGACTGAAAATTTACTTTTGTTTGGTATGAAAAACATTGAAATCTCTGGGTAGGTGAGAGGAAAAGACTTTTGCAACCGTAAGAAAAATATACTGACACATTTAAAAGTTGCAACTGGTGTTTATGCAATAATACTAAAGATTGATAGGCAAAATTTGATGCATTTTGTATTAGATAGTATCGACTGTGAATGAAACATAAATGACATTGTACATCTATAAGTTGTTTAGGGAAGGGAAACTACAAACCAATTCAGGTTGGATGTGTGGTAAGGCAGCAGCAGGTAGTATGCACACATGCTGAAAAAGTCACAGGACAAGAAAGTATTATTTACAGTTTTGGGAGGTCCATAGAGGTCTTTATTTTAACCTCCTAAATCAAAGTTGACTACTCTAGCTTTCTCGGTCAGCAAACATGGACTGTGTTCATGGAGCAGGAGAAGACAGTAATGTGAATAACAGGGGGTGTAGTGAAGGCACAGTTAGGCAGGAGAAGACAGTAATGTGAATAATAGGGGGTGTAGTGAAGGCACAGTTAGGCAGGAGAAGACAGTAATGTGAATAACAGGGAGTGTAGTGAAGGCACAGTTAGGCAGGAGAAGACAGTAATGTGAATAACAGGGAGTGTAGTGAAGGCACAGTTAGGCAGGAGAAGACAGTAATGTGAATAACAGGGAGTGTAGTGAAGGCACAGTTAGGCAGGAGAAGACAGTAATGTGAATAACAGGGGTGTAGTGAAGGCACAGTTAGGCAGGAGAAGACAGTAATGTGAATAACAGGGAGTGTAGTGAAGGCACAGTTAGGCAGGAGAAGACAGTAATGTGAATAACAGGGAGTGTAGTGAATGCACAGTTAGGCAGGAGAAGACAGTAATGTGAATAAGAGGGAGTGTAGTGAAGGCACAGTTAGGCAGGAGAAGACAGTAATGTGAATAACAGGGAGTGTAGTGAAGGCACAGTTAGGCAGGAGAAGACAGTAATGTGAATAACAGGGAGTGTAGTGAAGGCACAGTTAGGCAGGAGAAGACAGTAATGTGAATAACAGGGAGTGTAGTGAAGGAG